>NC_065527.1:37204663-37214593 GCF_006386435.1 Epinephelus moara | reverse complement strand
CATTCACACCTATGGACAATTTAGAGTTATCAATTAACCTAGTCCCCAATCTGCATGTCTTTGGACTGTGGGAGGAAGCCGGAGTACCCGGAGAAAACCCACACTGACACGGGGAGAACATGCAAACTCCACACAGAAGGGCTCCCACACCCGGGATCGAACCAGGAACCCTCTTGCTGTGAGGCGACAGTGCTAACCACCACATCACCGTGCCGCCCTGACGGCAGACAGTCTAGTCAAAATAAAAAAAAATAAAGCGGCCCGGCGCAGTTGTTTTTGCTATTTTGGGCAAGAGGATAAAAACAATTATTAAAGGGGATGCTGAGCAGTAAGATCCATTGTGTAATTAAAAGGGATAATGCACATTCAGCCACACACTACGCTAACAGGCAGGGTCCCCTCTGGTTTACACGTATTGAATGTTGTCGGCTCATGTCGGCTGCCGGAATGTGCGCGCTGTGAGCTGCCCTTCCCCCTCCAACGCCAGTGATTTAGCATAACTATGCTCTAACCTTTTGTTTGCGTACTGGGTTATTTGGAATGCGGGGGGAGAGAGAAGACATTTCTACATAGTCTTTTTTGGCTATATGGTGTTTTTCGATGATTTTGTGATTTTTCATTTCGTAGCTTTATTAACTTAATTATTCTGATATTGTAAAATAAATACATTTAATTTTTGAAGTGACGTGACGAGAAGTTCTTGAATGTGTGTTGGAGCCAAGTGTCCCTGGCTTTCATGGATAAAAAGCCGACACACTAACATACAGCAGGAATTCCCTGAACTAATTTTTATGTTGGCTCTGACTGGGGGAAATCGAGTGTTTGTAGCCTATTTAATGATTCTTTTTTAATTTATTTTATTAATTCCTCCATCCACCGTAGTGGTGGGCAGCGGTACCGATGCAGGTTACTGTATATAATATCCTACAGTAAAGCCTTAAGAATCAACAGAGAACCAATCAATATTTTTACTGTCATGTCATTATAAGTTGAACTCAGGTTTGATAATGGGTAAAATAAAAAAAATAAAATAAATAAAAGGTGGTCTTGCGCACTCCTGGCTCGCTGCTGTCTAACCAGAGCGAGGTTCTGCAGGCATGGACGTCGGAACTATTTTCTGAGAGGGGGGGGCGGGATTTTTGTTGGGAGGGGCGGGGGAAGCACGCACACTTATCAATGATTAAGGATTTGATTTTATAATAACATGCAGTTATAAGAGAACTAGAATGGATGAACACGGCATCTTTATTGTTAAGAAAATGAAACTTTGATAACTAAATCAAGCCATTTAAGGAACATAACAGCATTATTTGTAACCTTGAATGAAAAAAAGAAAAGTCTGAGCTCCTGACTTTCATGCATTTCCAAAAGTGGACCTTCTGTTGACCTACTGATGAAGATTTTAACACAAAGATGCATTTATTTATAGTAAACACATTTTACAGTGAGCAGCATACATATGTCCCTTACAAATCCCAACCGTATTTACAAAGTTTGAATGAACGAGATGGACGCAATCAGAAAGGAAACAGAGGCTGCGCATTGATCCTTTTGCCCCTGTCTGCAGGAACGAACGGAAGCTTGCCTGATTTACTGAAAATAATTATACAATAACGAAAAAAATAATAGCCTAACAAAAATATAAGTCAGTCAAGTGTGTTTGAGATCATCATACACAAAGATCAGTTTGACGCCTTGAACAAATTTAATTCGTTTTCGGACATTAAACATGAGAAGATTATTTCAAATGGACATTCTCATTTCGTGGAGGACTCAGCTTAAGCATTAATGAGTGTTACACGCCAGTAATATGAAGTTATTTACGTGTTTTGTGATTAATTATACTGTGGATCCTTTCGCTCCTCTCATGTAATCCGTGCGTCCTGCGTACAGCGGTGCACGGGACCGATGAGCAGTCTTCGTTTCCTGTCAGATTGCGTGTGACTCGTTCATCCAAACTTGGTCGGGATTTGTAGAGGACATGTATATGCTGCTCACTATAAAACGTGGTTACTATAAAGGCTACACAGTAGAGATGCGCGTCCTGGCTGACGCACGGCTATCTCGCCATGCAGATCATTTCGGATTTATTTTGAGATATCTGATATTGATGCCTCCACCCTCCAATACGGTGGAAGGCATTTCATTTGCGATGCTCACAACATTGGAAACATTTAACAGATTCAAAAGCAACACATCTTTTCAGAAACAGTGACCCAGTGTTATTAGTTTTCTTTGGAAGTGCCTTCAGCTGAAGTCCCTATGACAAAAAATCTTGACAGTGAGGTCTGTGGATTATCCAGAGTACCAGGGACACTCTTTCTACAAAGACAAATTGCTGGTGAACTTATTAAATAATATTTTTACCAGCCGTGACACACTGCGACGCATGGTATTGTTTTCACCTTGTGTGTGTCATCGTGGCAAAGTGTGGTCCACGGCTGCCTTTTACACACAGAACACACGTAACCATTATACCATGTCTTAGTGGGACTGTCCAGTGATTTCAGGCTTTTAAATTCCTGCATAGTATACACCGCGTTCCAAATTATTATGCAAATTGTATTTAAGTGTCATAAAGATTNAACAGCTAACATGCTAACTATTATCTGTATGTCACTAGTCACTTGAAACAAATTTAGGACGATAGGAGACGGGTTGAAATAAACCGAAATTTCCCTTTAAGTGTCTGTGTTATGTTGATGTAGGTGAGCCTCTATCAGAGTTGGGTCTCTGAGTACAGTATGGCTGGTTTGTGTATGTGTGTGTGTGTGTGTGTGTGTGTGCCCTTATTGTCGATACAGTCTATCATATAAGTACAACATGAACAAACACAATACAATAACATGTAACTGAACAGACATGACACAAAGGTGGAATGTGAGAACATACAGTGAAGGAGTGAACAAAGGTAGGAGAGACAGTGAGGGGAAGGGGGAAGGGGGAGGAGAGGGGTGAAATTGAAATGAGGAAAAAGTGTGTGTGTGTGTATGTGTGTGTGTGCGTGTGCGTGTGCGTGCGTCTGTGTGTATGCGGAGCCCATGCGCCTACTGACACTGAGTGAGAGGAAAGAAAGAGATGAGAAAGGAATAAGCAAAATCGATATACATAAGGAAAAACCATGTCAACAAAAAGGAAAAAAAAGGGGTGGTGAGAGGCAGCGAGACGTCCCTGTTGCATTTAGAAAAGCCAAGGGGTTAGTTTTGAGTTGCAGAAGAGTTGTCCATCAATGTATAATTTGTCTACGACCAGGTAAGCTCGTTTACTGTTTTTTTTCTGTTGTCCTTCAGGATCGGGTACAGTACTTTACGTCGTTCATTAATCTCGCGTGGAAACTGGTCATTAAGCCCAAATTTAGTTCCTTTCAGTTCTCTGCCTTTACTTTTGACCAGTTCCTTCTGCTAAAAAAGTCCAAACTTTGCGATGATTGCTCTGGGTCCTCTGAATGATGTCGTGCCGATGCGGTGTGGTCGATGGAAAGTTATGTTGTTTACTGTGTCCGGTGGGAGCTTGAGGTGGGTTTTCATGAAGTCTTTGAGTTTTTTGTCGGGGTTGTCTGGTGTGGTTTCTGGTATGCCGGAAAAGATCAGATTGGTGCGCATGCTTCGTGATTGTAAGTCCAACATTGTCTCTTTCATCATTTTGTTTTCTCTGGTGGCTGTGTCCATTCTTTCGGATAAGGTTTTAACAAATGACTGTAGCGAGTTGTTAACTTTATTGACGGAGAGGATGTGGTTGTGTGCAAATTCCACGCTAGCTTTCAGCTCTTTTATTTCATCGTGAAGTGGGATGAGAAGATCGAGTTTTTTATTGATACTGTTCAGAATACTGACCTCGATCTCTGTGGTTTGTAGATCGTCTGTGTCGGTGGATGAATCTCGCTTGTTTTTTTTGTTGGGTTGGGGTGTTCTGTTGTCCATGTTGTCCTGCTGGTTGTAGTAGTAGTGGTCAATGAAAGCCTCCAAGTCCGGTAAATCCTCCACTGTGGTGGTTATTGGTTCCACGTGTGATGAGTGGTACAAGCAAAAGTGTTGTCCTGTGGTTTTTGGTTTTAATTAGTCTGTTTTCTTTTAGTCCGTGGCTGATTTAATTTTGTGTTTACCGCTGAGGACAGGGTGCCGCCATCTTGGTCTCTCCCCCTCACTGACTGCGTCTCACTCCGTCATCCACTCAGCAGACCATCCTGCTTGTAGCAGTAGATGGTGTCATCCTGGACATGTCACGGTGAAGGACAAGATCTGCTATCAGGATATTGAACTGTTGGCAGTTGGTCTTAGACGGTATTATATACCACTGGAGTTTTCACACATTGTCGCCATTATTGTTTACATTCCACTGCGGGCAGCAACGGCAGTGGCCTGTGACTTCATCCATTAAACTGTTGCCAAAATCCAGACCCAGCACCCTAGTGCATTCATTTCAATAAGGGGGATTTTACAACACTAATCTCTCCTCCCATCTGACAGGGTTTTTTTCAGTATGTGGACTGTCCCACCAGGGAGAATAAGACACTAGATTTGTTTTATGGAAATGCCAAGGACACCTACAGTGCCTCTGCCCTACCACCTCTTAGCAGATCAGATCATAATCTGGTTCCTCTCCAGCCTACATAAAAACCCTGTGTATTGAAGTTGCCTGTTACCACCCACTCAGTCAGGAAGTGGTCCTCGGAGACCAGTGAGTCTCTCAGGGACTGTTTTGAATGTACAGACTGGACTGTACTACTAGAGCCACAGGACAATTACATGGACATGGACAGGAGGGTGGACATTCTGACAGAATACACTTCTGTAGAGACACTGTGATGCCAAGCTCACAAGGGATGAGTTTTTGTGTCAAGTGAACGTAAAGTTTTATTTTATTTTGACAATCCAATGCATCTGTGTAGACTTTACGTTGAAATTTTGTGTCATGGGGGCCATCATAACTACCACTGATAAGTCAAGTCAAACTTTATTTATAGAGCACATTTAAAAACAATCGCTGTGACCAAAGTGCTCAACAGGCACAAAACACTCAAACAGATGAATACAGGGGCAAACAAAAGAAAACAATAAACTCAATAGAGAACAAATCAGAGCAAAGCAGAGGATGAGGCACAACAGAAAATGGAAGACGAGGAAGGTCTTCAGTGGCGGCAGAATGGTTTCTGTAGTCTGAGCAGTTTTTATTTGAATAGGTGAGCTGTTTCAGAGTTTTGAGGCAGCCACAGCAAAGGCTCAGTCATCACTGTTTTTGTGTCTACGTCTGGGGAAAAATCACTGACACTGCATCTGACAGCTGTGGTTTGAAAATAAGAGCTTGAATGCAATGCTGCCATCATTAGTCATTAGTCATACTTCTACTGTTATTATACACATATGATTATTATCACACATGTATACTGCCAGATATTAATATATACTTTCAACATATTGTACCACAATAGCCAGAAACATTAACTATAACATTATTACTTTCATTAATGCTGTTGTAAGCTACTGTCATTACCGTCTGTCCTGCATCTCTCTCTCTCTCTGTCTCTCTTTCTGTCTCATTGTGTCATACGGATTACTGTTTATTTATTATGCTGATCTGTTCTGTACGACATCTATTGCACGTCTGTCCGTCCTGGAAGAGGGATCCCTCCTCAGTTGCTCTTCCTGAGGTTTCTACCGTTTTTTCCCCCCGTTAAAGGTTTTTTGGGGAGTTTTTCCTTATCCGCTGTGAGGGTCCAAAGGACAGAGGGATGTTGTATGCTGTAAAGCCCTGTGAGGCAAATTGTGATTTGTGATATTGGGCTTTATAAATAAAATTGATTGAATTGAAGAATTTATTATTTTATTTTTATTATTTTATTTTACCAGTATTTTACTGTACATGTTGCTACTTTAACGTAAGATAAGCCTGAAAATGACCATTGTGTCATTTTATGCAGCCTCTAAATGATTGATCCCATAAGTATGTGTGTGAAGCGTGTGTGAGATTTGATTGGTGATATCTGTTTACATTTTGTGTCTGAGAATCTTTCAGTAGAACAGAAAGCAGCTCTAACTTTATGACTTTATGTTGCTGCCAGATTTGTGTCAGACTGAGACAAAAAGGCTCAAACTCTTTATACTTCAAATCTGTTCCATCATCATCATCATCACTGTCAGTGTATTTATTATTAGCTGAGGTACATTAACATGCAGTGAGTCTCTGCTCAACACTGACTGACACCAGCTGATCAGCAGCATCGTCATCCTCTCTGCTGACACACTGAATAATCCTTAATTTCCTTTGGGATGAATAAAGTATCTATCTATCTATCTATCTATCTATCTATCTATCTATCTATCTGTCTATCTATCTATCTATCTATCTATCTCATCTGGATAATCTCAGCACACATTATCTACAAATGATTAACGACAGGAGCTCAGTGTTGTTACAGAGTCACTTTTTATATTTCCTCATGTTATGTATGGGTTTTTGTTATTCCTTAATCTTAAACATATATTGAATCATTTCCCTCTTTGCTGTCAGATGACGTCCTTGGAGCAGGTCGGAGAGGAGGTGGTCGGTCAGGCTCGCTGTCCCTTTGAGTCTGGTCAGTCCAACGTTGGACTGTTTGCTGGTGAGTCCAAAGTCACTTTAGAAAATCACTTATAACCAATGACTGGGCTCTGTCATGCTACAGACATACTGTCACATTTATTTATATAAATAATTACTGAGGTTCAAAAATGTATTTGTATTGTATACAAAAATTGTATTTGTAATATCAATAATTTATATCATAAAAAAGCTGATACTTGGCACTGTGTGACGATACAATACTGCCACACAAAAATACCACCATACTATGTTGTATTGATTTTTTTCCCCCATCCCTAATTTTTACAGTAGCACCGAAAAGAAAAGCCGGTGTTCATCTCCTTAAAGCTCAAAGTGTACTTTTTTTATTTATTTCCCCACTCCATGTTTTTTGTTTGTTTGTTTGTTTTCACACACAATCATATAAAACGTGTTTATACATATATGAGACATATGAGATATGTTTGTATATATGTATGTCTATGTATATATATATATATATATATATATATATATATATATATATATATATATATGAAGAACACCTGAAAAACCTGAAAAAAACTTTGAAAAATTTTGAGAAATAGTTGCGAATATGAGCGAGAAAAATCTCAATCTCCGAAGTGGCAAAGCTGACAAGTCGGAAGCAGGTGACATCTCGTGTCATCTCTTGAGCCAGATATATTTATGTTCAGAAGCTGATGCTACATATGTTTGTGGGGACTTTAATAGTAGAGTGGGTGCACTGGATGATTATTTAAAAGAAATTGATGACGTGCCAATAAGAACCCCATTAGATATATGCATTAACAAACATGGTGAATCATTAATTGAATTTCTGAGGGACTCTAAACTATGTATTGTCAATGGAAGAATTTGTCCCCTTAGTGATAATTTTACCTCTGTCTCAACTAAAGGGAGAGCGGTGGTTGACTGGTACCACATAATTGTTTACAGAACTGTATTTCTTTTGAGGTGATCACCCCAAGTCAATTGGCAGATAATGCAGGTTGTATAAATTTAACTGGAGAGTGTTGTGGACTTCCCGATCACTCTATGTTATTTTTAAAACTTCATACAGGACATGTAATGGGTCAACTTGAGACAGGGCCACAAATCAATCAGTTTTATGTTAAAGGGAAGGTGTGTAGGAAATTACCCCAAAACTTTTTGGGCCCAGAAGCACAACAATCTTTATCGGTATTGACAGAGAGGGTACAGAGTTGTCACAGAGATCAAAAGGAATTGGACAAGTGGTATGAAGATTTCTGTAAATTAATTCATGATGAAGTGGGAAAAGAGAAGAAAAACTGCAGCCAAAGTAAAAAAAACAGGAAAGAACCCCAAATACTCAAGAAAACCATATTGGAATGAAGAGTTACAATATCTATGGCAGTCTATGCATAAAGCAGAACACTCATTTCTGAAATGCAAAGGTACCCAGTCTGATAAAAAGGGCCTTTTAACAGTCTTTAAAGAATGTCAGTACATATTTGACAAGACATACAGAAAGTATAAAAGATGTTATCAAAGAGGACATGTATTGCACATTGAAAGGATTCAAACTTCTAACCCACAACTTTTCTGGAAAGAAATTAATAAACTGGGCCCAAAAAGGATAAAGAGAATTCCTGTGGAGGTCCTGGGAAATGATGGTAACTAGATTACAGCATTATTCCAAGTTATTAAGAAATGGGAAGCAGACTTTAAAGGATTGTTCCATGATGGTACATCAAATAATGATGATACATTTTATCAGGAAATATGTTCTGTGAAAGCGATGCAGGAGGGTGAGATGGCAAATGAAATTCATACCAGTAATGAAGATCTTAACCATGAGCTGACTATGGAAGAAGTTCAGTTGGCTATTAAAAAAGCAAAAGTAGGAAAAGCCACAGCCATAGAAAATTTACCAAATGAAGTCCTGAAATTCCCAATGCTCTCTCACACTCTGCATGGCTTATTTAAAAAATGTTTTGAAACAGGTAAAATACCCTCTGTGTGGCTTAGATCTATCAAAACCCTGATTCCTAAATATCAAAGCGATGACCCAAGGGTGCCTCTTAATTATAGAGGGATTAGTTTGTTTAGCACTGTTTACAAATTATACTCCTCCATACTTAATATTAGACTTATGTCATATCTTGAGAAGAGACAACTCCTTGTAGATGAACAAAATGGATTCTGTAAAGACAGGGCTTGTCTGGATCATCTCTATACTTTGAGCTCGATAGTAAGGGTAAGGTTAAAAGAGAAGAGATTTGTCTGTTTTGTTGATTTTAGAAAAGCTTTTAATTTTGTGAATAGAGATCTTTTGTTGTATAGGTTATTTAAATATGGAGTAAATGGGAAGTTCTATAAATCTATACAGCCATTATATAGCAATCCCATAGCTTGTGTAAGAATAAATGAGTCTTACACAGAGTGGTTTCCGACACCTTTGGGGGTGAAACAAGGAGACAATTTGTCTCCTACTTTATTTGCAGTTTATATTAATGATCTGGCATGTGCAATTAAGTCAATGAACTGTGGTATACAGTGTGGGGAAGAAATGGTTAGCATTATTTTGTATGCTGATGATATTATTACAGTGGCTGAAAATGAACACAATATGCAAAAAATGTTGTCTTATACAAATGAATGGTGCAAGAAATGGAGGCTGTCCATAAATGAAAGAAAAACTGAAGTTATACATTTCCGAAATCCTTTTATTTGTCGTAGTAAATATCAGTTTTATTTTGGTGACAAAAAATTAGTTTTGTTCGCTCTTATAAATACTTGGGTCTTTATGTAGATGAGTACATGAATTTTGTTCAAGGCACAACAGTCCTCTCTGAATCGGCAGGCAGAGCACTAGGGGGAGTTATTGGTAAAATTAAGGTACTCAAAGATATTGGTTTCCTTACATATACCAAACTTTTTCAGGCTTGTGTCTGTCCAGTCCTGGACTACGGGGCTGGGATCTGGGGTCATGGTAGTTATCCTAAGAGTGTAGCTGTACATAATCGGCCATTCGATATTTTGTGGGTGTGCATAGATATGTTCCAATGCTGGCGGTCACAGGGGATACGGGCTGGGAACCCAGTGAAGTCCATTGGAAGGTTTGGGCTGCCAGATTATGGAATAGGTTACTCAATATGGATGATAATAGATTAGCAAAAAAAATATTCAAATGGGATATACAATGGAATGGACCTTGGATAATGGATATGTGTGATTTGTTTTGTAAATATGGATATGAACAAGTATTCCTCAGAACAGAGAAAATTGACATTGTAACTTTAAAGGAAAGGCTGCTTTATGAGGTTCAACAACAGTGGGCAGATGAGATTTGGAGTAAACCAAAGCTACGTACCTACCGTGAAATAAAAT
>NC_065527.1:37197678-37203530 GCF_006386435.1 Epinephelus moara | reverse complement strand
AGCGCAGTGTTCTGGTGGGATAATATGGCACTATGAGCTCTCTAAGATATGACGGAGCCTGACCATTTAGAGCTTTATAAGTTAACAGTAGGATTTTAAATTCAATTCTGGATTTTACAGGGAGCCAGTGCAGAGAAGCTAAAACAGGAGAATATATATATATATATGATTTTATTTTGATTTTTTTTTTTTTTTAGTGTCATGCCACCTATATATATATATATACATATATATATTGCTTTGAGCTTGAGAGAGAGATAGACAGACTCTCTGACACTCTGTGACCAGACTAGAATGCGACATCTACTTGGACAAAATAGTGTCAGCGCCATAGGTGCTCTGCCTTTTATTTATTACTAAGAGACAACCAACATAACAAGACATAAAACCTGAGGCCTTTACTACAAAGCCAGTTCAGCTTACCCAGGATATCTTCTCGCTATCTGGTCTGACTAACCCTAACATTAGCCGTCTAGATAACCAGTACCACGAAGCTAGTTATCAACTAGTTCAGTCAACTCTGGGTTTTCCTATCCAGCCATGAGCGCATTCATGTAAAAGGGGCGGGGTTGTTGATTTCTAGCGACATCATCAGAACCCTGAATGAAGTAGGCTGCTTCATATCATATGAGATGAAACAGTGGTTTACTAGGCAGTAAAATGTCAGTGGTGAGGGATGTGAATGACAAACTGTAGTCTTTAAATGGAAGATCTAGACACATTGAAAACACCATCCAAAATTCACCATTATCTGAAACTAAAATTCTGTGCAGGTATCACTATTGCTATTGCTATGGGCCTATGTAATGTTAGTATAGAGTATTTTTTGCTGTTTTGTTGGATGATGATAATAGTACTCTGAATGTCACATAAAACACTTTAACGTAACACCAGACTGTTTTTGCTGCTGAAGTAATGAGTGGAAAAGTAGTTAATGACCAATGAGGTCTATCTGTCCAAAATAACACATTTATAATAACGCGGGCCACTTAACAGTGTGTGGATTGTTTTACCAATAAAAAATATTATCTGTTTTATCCTAGTTCTCATCACATAGGTGTTATTTTGAGCTGCAGTGTTAGAATCAGAGTGTAAAAGTAGTACCACTGTCAGCAGTCACTGCAGACTAAAATAAACTTAATCATTTCAAATAGTGCTAAAATCATGTATTTAGTGTTGTGAACGATCTCTCCATTTGTTAGAAGCTCTGTTTTAAAACCAGTGGAAATAGAGCCCTGGCGCAATAAATGATTCTACAGAACTATAACAGCATAGGCTCCTCATATTTACCACTCCACTCTTATTTGTCACTCCAGACTTTCATTCATGTATACTCTTTTCTTCAGTGATCTGATTGGTCAGAGGTCGGGGTGTTGACAGGCTGTGATCCGATATCCTGAAGTTAATCTGCTCCAGAGCAGGTTGGCTGTTCACCATAAGTTGCCACAGTGATTTATCCCGGTAAATAGAGAACCAGAGGCCCGTACTACGAAGCTAGTTCAACTTACCCAGCATATCTTCTTGTTATCTGGTTTGGCTAACCCTAACACTGGTCGTGTGGATAACTGGTACTACGAAGCTGGTTATCAACTAGTTCAGTCGACTCTGGGTTTTCCTATCCAGCTACAAGCGCGTTCATGTAAAAGGGGCAGGGGTGTTAACATCATCAGAACCATGAATGAAGTAGGCTGCTTCATGTGATATGAAATGGTAGTTTCGTGGTACTGAAAACCCAGAGTTAACCCTGAAGTTACCTCACTAATGCCAAATCCTGCTTCGTAATGCAGGCCTCAGCTTCATAGTACTGAAAACTCAGAGTTAACCTTGAAGTTACCTTGCTAATGCCAAATCCTGCTTCGTACAGGCCTCTGGAGTTTTCTTTAGTCTTACATTTCATTCGAGTTTTTTTTTTGTTTTGTTTTTCTTAAAAATGTCTGTCCATAATTTTGTATTAATACATTGTTGTTAATTTAATTACCTATTACATTCCATTGCAGTTAAAGCGACACTTTCCTTTCTGGAAATTTTATGCTTTTCTTTGCTTAGGTTAAAATACTATTAATAAGCTGATGGTACACTAAAATGTAAGTGAATTCCACCAGAGATTAAAACTCATAATGGTACCATTCTCATATGGTTCTAAGAAAACTGACCAATCATTGGATCCAAATGCAACGATTGGCCGAGCGTCCTGTCTGTCTTCCCCACGTGGAGGCCTCCGACTGACGTAACCGTTTGCGTAACATTTCTCTTTTAGTTTGCCTCTAATGTAACATAGGCTATAACGTTATATATGGCAACACAGCATCCAGTTGCTAATGACTAACGTTAGCAATCAGCAGTGTGCTTTACTCCTCTTCTCTTCTACTTTTGGCGTATTACACTCACTTCTCCTCTTCCGTGTATCTAACGTTACCTCAGATCAGAAGGTCTTGGGGCTCCTCTTCTCTTCTACTCTCCTCTTGGCATGTTACACTCACTTCTCCTCTTCCGTGCATCTAACGTTACCCTGCCAACGTCTACGTCTATCATAGACGTAATGAGGACGTAATGGAGGAGGGGGGAGTAGGCCTTTGGAGGGAAGTGGAGTTGCAGGAGGAGGGGGATGGGACTTTGGAGGGAGGCGGGAGTTGTGGATGTTCAAATTTTGTAAAAAGTGCTGTGTGAAATGCAATAAAGGTAAGAGTAGCTTTAATTGAATTCACTGTCTTATATTGTAATTGTGCTTTGGCAACAATGAAATGTCATGCTAATAAAGCTTATTGAATGAAATTGAAAATTGAGGAGAAAGGGGCTCAGTGTGTTATAGGAAGTCCTTTGGCAAACAGCAACCACAGTTCTGATAAAAATGCGAATGTGTTTTTCAAAAAAAAGAAAAATCCCTGTTTTAGTGACCTTAAACTCTGTTTGCATGTAGACAGGAGGCCATAACATGGAGGAAAAATTATATTTTACAAAAGTATCTGTATATGTGTAGACAGGGTGTTAGTGTAATCTAGTGGTGAGGCTTGCAGATTACAGTTCTGCTGAACCAGGACCTGAGATGTAGTGGAGTAGAAGTATAAAGCTGCATGAAATGGAAATGTACAAGTACCTCTAATTTGTACTTAAGTACAGTACTTGAGTAAATGTACTGAGTCACTTTCCACCACTGTTCATTATGCAAGTTTAATAAAACAGAACAAAACACATTTAGGGGGGAAAAAAACACTTTTTACAGATCGAAGTTAGTGTAAAGTATGAAACCAAAATATATGGTGACTGTTACAAATGACTAAAGGCCAGCACAAATCTACAACAATAATTACATACATAACTACAGAAGAGACATTCACAATGATACATACAACCATGTGTATTTGGTTTGACATCAGATTTTTTAAACATAAAAAATGTGTTTTTTAAAGTAATTTCTGAAATGTATTGTCTCAGAGGAGTTGAGATTGTCAGTGTGAACAACAACATGTTTCTGTGTCTCAGGGGGAGATTTCTACTCGGCCACCATGACCGACTTCCTGGCCAGCGACGCCGTCATCTACAGAAGCCTGGGGGACGGCCGACCTGTCCTCAGGACTGTCAAGTACGACTCCAAGTGGCTCAGAGGTCGGTCACAGTGTTCGTTATCAGATGGACAAAAGCATTCCCAACTCAAACTTACCTGTTGTTTTCTGAAGCTTTCAATTACATCTTGTGACAGATGGTTCAGTTTTTTTATCATGTGATGTAAATCTGAAATTTTAGTCATACAATGTTCAGATGTTTGACTTATTAAACCCAGTGCAGATCAAAGATTCGTGACAAAATGAAACAGTTTTAGGTCCGTTGCAGAGAAAAGTTGCAGGGTGTGAACTAGCCGGTCTGAGCTCGACTTACGCCAGCTGATGGTGTCACCTGAAACTCAGCTGGTCTAATCCCTAGTGGCTGGTTTTAAAGCACGTCACCTGTTTCAACAGCCAATCAGCTTGTAGTGAAGTCCACTGGTCAAGTCAAAATGACCGCAGACGACATGTTGGCTTGCTGCGGCAGGTGCTCCGACCCCGCCGAGCCTTCTGTTTTCTTCCACATGGTGTTTCTGTGTCAGACAGTGGGTTGCTTCTGCTGCTCGCTGTATGTGCTTATGCCCCACCCACACACACATTCTCACTGACTGATTAATTGGTGCTGGTTATTTATATTTTTGTGGCATATAGATGAATGAATACAATCACTCTGATGCTTGTTTTTGTTTCATCACTACTACGAATACAACTGTAGCCAGTATCTCACTATCACTATCTTCATTCATATTTTAAGAAGCTACAAATTATATTCAGCCACAAAAATGTTGCAGGTCAGCGCATTGCAAGTAGTTGCCTGCTGTGAGACGTCACTAACTTAAGTTTTGACACCTTAAGGGCCACAACACAACCGCCTGGAAAACGTGAGGTTGGGACACTGGGTGCTACTCTTGTCCCTTTATTTAAGAGTGCAAAGGCAGGTTGCGGTTGCACCTGACGTTGCAAAGTGACCATAACCAGCATCGTATCATAGCCTACTCAAACAGAAATCCAGAGTGCAGATCTGATCTTCTTCCAGGTGTTGTTTTTAAAATGTATATTAGACCTAAAATATTGTATTGACAAATGTAAAGCTTTGGATATTCCTGCACTGAAATGTCAAGTTTCTCCTCCATAGTTTACATAGTTACTGTAGACCAGGGGTATTCAATTAAAATTCAAGGAAGGCCAGTTACTAAAATTTCTGAATCTTGAATCCTGAATCTTATAATGTCTAAATTGCATCCAATAGCCTACCCCTATGCCTATCAAATAAAATAAACAACGTACATTCCTTATCATTTCAACAGTATTCAACGTGGGATACTTTTTAACATGGAAAACAAATAGCTGTGTATACCATAAACAAATTAAGTCCTCTAGCTAGAACAATTAACTTGAAGCCTACATTTCAAGTAATAGAAATCAGGACGACGTTTAAATACTCATCAATGGCGAAGGATGTGCATGCTGCATTCTGAGTAGTTGCAATATTTCTGGTTTTCTGATTGTCATCGCTGACATTGGGATTTGCTTGATTTTGTCACACAGTTTTCTTTACCTTCAAGTAACTTCTTGGCAGAGGCATTCAAGCAGTCTTTAACTTAATTTTTCGCATCACTGAATGTTTTTTTTTATGTTGCCCCAGTGTGTTCAGTGAACATTCATTTGCACGTGGCTGGGCAGTAAATGAATGTGTGATGAGTCAGGTAGATCTGTCACACTTGGCTCTCAGCTCAGTTATTTTGCATGCTCTCACTTCTGTGGATATATTTCCTCAAAGGACCTGTGTTTTTTTTCTCGTAGTGACACTTAACTTTCCTGTTTTTGATCAACACCACGGTTTCACAACCCATGAGACACAAAGGTTTGGTACTGGCTGCGAGAAGAATGAACATTCACTTTTTAATATTATTTTTTCCGAATCAACTTTCCTTACTTTCTAGCCATTTCTTGTTACAAGGTAACAGGGTAATAAGCCACATAATTTAATTTAATGGCATGAAGACAGAAAGTGACACAACAGAAAGTGACACAACACTAAACATATCAACATCAAGATGTATTTTACATTTTAGTCAAATATGACAACACAGATGTGCACAATTAATAACATATGTTTAAGCCTTCTCCCTGTGCTACCTATTAAGTTTAAGTTTAAGTTTATTTACTTTATTAATCCCCCTGAGGGGAAATTCAATGTTTTCACTCTTGCTTGTCAATTACACACAGGTCCGAACACACACATGCACAAACAGGACCTATACATGCACAAAGTGGAGAGATGTCAGAGTGAGGGGGCTGCCCTTGGTGAGG
>NC_065527.1:37176367-37196785 GCF_006386435.1 Epinephelus moara | reverse complement strand
CACCTCGTCGCTAGATAGACCTACTCCTGAAAAACTCGTGCGCAAGGCTTTTTTTCCCTACGAGGCCACCGTCATTTACCCGACGGGAGGGGTGAGCGAGTGAGCCCTGCAATCTAGAATTTGACCACTGATGTCACTGTTTTCAACCCATTTTACACACTGGCCCTTTAAGCACAGCTTCAGCTGTTTCTTGAATGTGATAAAACTTGAACACTCCCTTACGGAGGGTAGGATGCTATTCCAAAAGGCACACCCTTTGAAAGACAGGGTATTCTGAGCAAAAGATGTCTGCATGGAGTGGAGTTCCTAATCCCCTCTATCCATGGCCCTAGTCACTCGTAAGGTAGAGCCACGGAGAGATCTCAGTTTAATAAAATCGTTCAGTGGCGGAGGGGCCAAGCCATGTAAAATTTTATCGATAAGACAGGCAGATTTGAAATTTTTTAAATTGGTAAAGTTTAAGAAATCATATTTGTCAAGAATGCTGCAATAGTGATAAGACAAGGGCTTCTTATCTAAGACTCTGAGTGCCTCTTTAAAACAAGATTCAATAGATCTAAGAGTTGAGTCACATGTATAGGACCAGCTGGTGATACAGTAATCAATATGCGATAGAATCATGGAATGTAAAAATGTTAGGGCCACGCTGACAGACAAAGATGATCTGATCTGTTTAAAATTTTGAAGATGAAAATTGACAGATTTTACGACACTTTTAATATGGTTCTTAAAGTCT
Organism: Epinephelus moara; assembly: GCF_006386435.1. NCBI lineage: Eukaryota > Metazoa > Chordata > Actinopteri > Perciformes > Serranidae > Epinephelus > Epinephelus moara. Next base: position 37,196,049 of record NC_065527.1, on the reverse strand, counting down.
GTGTGAAGCAAATTCTGCAACTTTCTTCTAAACACATTAAATAGGTCATAAAAGTATTCCTCAAAATGTGTAAAAAAAAAGCCTTTCAACCATTTACAATTGAATTGTGGAGCTAGACTTCACAATCTGCGTTTCTAGGTTTCTGTGTTCTGGATTTAGTGGGCGGGCCTTAAATCATAGCCGCGTTACGTAATGGAGCTATCCCTGCTACAAACACGCCCCCTGAGGCTGTAGCAGTATAAATAGAGGGAATCGCCTTGTTGTTTACAATAACTTCCGGGTAGAAAACCAGCAGAGTTTAGCTATACATATATATATATATATATATATATATATCTCACATTTTTCTCATCACTATATCACCCTTTAGACTAATCTGATGTTTGTAAAGTCTATAAACACAATGACTGAACAAACATTACTATTTCTGTGTGCACGTTTTGTAATTAATAACATGGTTATCGTAGATTAGCTGGCCTAACTGTTAGCTGTTAGCTGTTAGCGGTGTCTATAATAACTAACTCAGTAACACAATAAACGGTCCGTGAAAAAAATATTTTTGCCAGCGGATGTCTTAGTTACAACTTGATTGAGCTAGCAAAGCAGTTTTGTGTTGCTATATGTGGTATTTATTCAGTTTTGGGAAATCACGATGTCTAGAAAGCATCAGTGGCTGCAGCTGACAGGGATAGCTAACAGCAGCAGCAAAGCTAACATCAGGACATCATCTGTTAAAAGCCTCCCGTTGTCGGATACGACATGAAACTACTCCAGTTAGCTCGATCATGTTGTAACTAAGACATCCGCTGGAAAAAATATTTTCAGTCAGTGGAGCCGAACAGACACTCTCCCTCCCTGGATTACATCCTCCCGTTCTGCCGGCTGCAGGTGCGGGGTTACGTCCTTGTACAGTACACGGAGGCGGCTTCCCTCCCGCGAGTGGGCGTGGACTGAATGGCTGCAGCCTGAAGTCATGAGACAAGAGGCTGCAGACATACCCCTCCAGACACGCCCCCAGCGTTTCACAGCAGAGAGAAGTGCTTGTTTTTCCATGATTTCGAGAGCTAATTTTATATACTTAGCAATTTTTTTAATCTTCAAATTTGGCTCAGTGATTAATGACACACATTTCTGTGATGTGACAAACTTATAACAGATATTTTTTGCTGCTTTATACAGACTTTAAAGGATAATGTTGAATCCAACATGACACCAAGATATTTAAATTCACTCACATTCTGGAGCTCCTCACCCCTCAAATAAATTTTAGAGGGAGACAGGAGGGATGTTGGTTTACCGAAGGTCATGCAAACCGTTTTTTAGCATTTAGTGAGAGACATGAGCTAATCAGCCACTTTTGAATGTGGGTTAAGGCAGTGGTTAATTTTTGAGCTGCATCTTGGGGGTTTTCAGCATAAGTAAAGATCACTGTATCATCAGCAAACATAAGGGTTTCGACGTTTGGGCAAACATTTGGCAGTTCATTAGAGAAAACAATAGAGGTCCTAGTATGGACCCCTGAGGGACCCCTACTGGGCAATGCAGGTAGGGTGATTTGTGCTCGCCAACTCTTACATAGTTTTTTCTATTTTTTCTTTTGGATAAATAAGATTTCATCCATGTAATAACATTATCGGAGAAATTAAAACCAGAAAGTCTAGAGAGGAGGATATTATTATTATTGACAGTGACAAATGCCCGTTTGAAGTCAAAAAATACAGCACCAACACATGGAAATCTATCTAGGTAATATTTGACCTTCTCGACAAAAACACAGGCGGCTGTTTCAGTCGAGTGGTGAGAACGGAAACAGAACTGCATAGGATGGAGAGGTGGGCCACTGTTATTAAGATGTTCTTTAATGGATTTAGCAATCCACTTTTCAGCAATTTTAGAGGTCACTGGGAGGATGCTAATAGGCCTGTAGTTGGCAGGGTCGGTTTTGTCACCGGATTTGAAAACGGGTTACCGTTGCCACTTTCCACACTGATGGAACAGTCGCCTGGTTAATAGATACATTGACTAAATGTGTGATTGGTTGTGCTAAGGAATATTTATGAGATTTTAAAAAGCTGGTATCAAGACCATGATCATCCCTGGCTTTGGAATTTTTTAGGTTAGTAATAATGTTTATTACTTCAGACACAGTTACTTCTTTGATAGTGAGAATTGCAGGATCATTATTAGAATATTGCTGACTAGATACAGCAGGTTGAAATGTTTGAGATGGGGGCTCAGCTGCTAACCCTTTAGCTGTACGAGCAACCCAGCTGGAGCATAAGAATGATGCTGGGTGGCACTGGGCTTTGAGAAGGATTGAGAGATCTCAAGCACTGAGTTTAAAAAGTATTCATTTAGTTTGGTAGCAAGTGTGACCGGTTCAGACTAGTGCTGCACGATTAATCTAAATGCAATCGCAATCGCAATGTCAGGCTGTGCGATTACATAACCGCATAAAAGGCTGTGATTTGCGATTTAATGTAAATAAATGTTAACGTGACTGCCTCTCCTGTAGTGTGTGGAGTTTGTTGACATCACGCCCACAAGCTATCCTGGTGCGTGCAGCCGGCGTGCAGCAGTGACCAACACAGACGCTGAAGAAGAGCATGAGCACGACCATGAACAGGCTGAGTTGGTGGCGAAAAAAACGTCTGTTAATGGCGATACTTTGGATTCAGGTACGGCGACGTTGAACAGAAAGACGTGCTGTTTAAGTGTAAAAGTTAAAGTCGCCACGTCCCGCGGCAACACAACCAATCTATATCAGCATTCGAGACAGCACAGAGAAAAGTAGGAAGAATGCATTTGAGAGAAAGCCGACCCGTGTAAAGTCAAAGACAAAGAGACAACTGAAAGCTGCCAGAGCCTCATAAAACAACATCCAAGCACAGTTATGCAAACATTTGTAAGTGTCATGGGGAAATCATGGACTCCATAACAAACTATGTAATAACAAATGAAAAACTGAGCAACTTTGCTCGGTTTCAGCCCACTTGACACGCTGCTGTGTTGTGCTATGGCGTGATGGAATTTGTCATTTACGTGACAACGCCTGAACGCAACATATGCTCGCTCCGCTGTGTGTACAGTGCCGTGCTGCGCTGCTGTGTGAGCAGCGTGTTTGGCTGTGTTCAGTCTGTTGATGGTCATTTACACACTGTCCATAAAATAACTATGTCAGGTCAGGTCAGTACCCCCCTAATATAATGTAGGGGAAACACTGAATCAAGCAAGAAGATTAATGATACCATTTATGTATTATATTGTAATCGCAATCGCAAATCGCGATATTGTCCACTCAAATCGCAATCGCACATTTTTATAAAATCGTGCAGCACTAGTTCAGACACCAGCCTTTCACAGAATTTGAGTTCAAGTTCTTTATTGTCTTGATTTTTTTATGTCTACCTGTGAGTTTATTTATGCTTTCCTGGATCAGTTTACTATTTCCTTTTGCATTTTCAATGACAGACATACATTTTTTTGCCTTGGCTATGTATAGACTCTGTGTCACTTGATTTCTCATTGATGTAAAATTTTGTCTAGTCAGGCCAGAAATCAGGGATTCTTTTAATAATTGGTCCCTGTGCACCATAAGTTTTTTACAATGGCTACTAATCCAGGGCAGGGAGTACCCCCTTTTCTTGTGGCCTCCCTTCTGCATAAAAGGTGTTACAATTGTTTTTAGTAAAGAATGAAAAAAATCACAACTTATATTAGCATCATCACAAGAGAGAATTTCATCCCAGTCCTGACCATTCAACGCCTCAGATAGATTTTGTTCTTGGTTTTTAGGGATAAAGCAGTAATTAGAGGGATCCTCAGAGGAGTTTGAGAGTGCAGTATTGAACCGCTTTTTAGTGAGTTTTCTGGTGATGAAGATTGCGTTGTGGTCCGATAGACCAGTCAGAAAGTTATGAGATTTTATGACTCTTTCTGGTTTATTAGAGAACACTAAATCTATTGTGGTTTCAGAGTGATTTGTTATCCTAGTTGAAGCGTTAATTAACTGAGTAAGATTATGGTGATCGGTGATCTGCTTAAGGTTTATCCTATTCTTTTTGTCATTCCAATTCCCATTAAAGTCTCCCATAATAAGTACCTCTTTATTAAAATCACAGTGGTTGAGGAGGGTTTTAATCATAAAAATCAACTTTGGCAGAGGGTTGACGGTAGAGACAGTTCACAGTAAAGGACATTTCGGAAGAAAGTGTGATATGTATACCAACACATTCAATTGTGATGTCATTAGGCCATATCATTTGTTTACAGGCAATTGTGTTTTTGACATAAAAAAGGACACCACCACCCTTCCCTTGAAGCCTGTCTCTTCGAAATACATTATTCTTTGTCATGTTTGTTTATTCACATACCAGGGAATTTCTTCAAATGTGTTGAGCTCAACACACATAGGACATGTGAAATGGGTCACCCCAGGAAAGCTAAATTAAGCTTATAAGAGGGGGCCCAGACAGAAATTTCAATTTCATATGGCAATGTACATTATCAGAGTCTGAAAACAGAAGTATAGCAGAAATCATGCTATTACAGCATAAAAGAATAAAATAGGTGGTAACACTTTATATTAATTATGGTTTATAAGACACTATAAGACCCTATAAGATGAAATTAATAAGGTGTTTATTAACATGAATAAGACCTAATGAGTGTTAATAATATTATACAACACATTTATTATTGGCTTATAACATATTATTGGGTACGAGAACATCCTTAAGAGCTTATAGACAATTTATCAGTATTAACAAGATGTTTATTAACATTAATGAGGCTATAAGAAGTTTATATAAATGCCATATTATGGTTAATAAATGCTTAATTATGCACTTATTAATAGTAAATAATGATCCTTTGCCTTACCGGATCTAAAGTGGGAACAGTGTTGTATAAAGGTTAATAAATGAATATGCACTTATTAACAGCTCATAATGCATCTTTGTAGCTACCGGATCTAAAGTGGGAACAGTGTTGTATAAAGGTTAATAAATGAATATGCACTTATTAACAGCTCATAATGCATCTTTGCAGCTACTGGATCTAAAGTGGGAACAGTGTCTTGTTGACATTCATAAACCCTTCATTATGCACTCATTGAAGTTGATAATTCTATTAATTATGCACCTATTGCAACATCCAGATATAAATCATTATTTCAACATTAAAGAATTCTGATGCATTCTTTTCATTCTAGTATGTTATTATTTTCTTTAGCAAAGGATCACGGGAATCTCATTTCCTCAAAATGGCATACTAAGACAAACATAAGTTATTTGAACTTAAAAAATTTGAGTAGATTGATTCAGAGTTAGCTGCTATATTCAATTGTGATGAGAATTCAGCCTACCAATGGTGGTGAAAACACAACATAAGGACATATATCCTTTTCATATTGATTTTTAATGCATCCACTATTGTCAAAAACAGGAAAAAAGGATTGGAAACCCTAATAGTTGAGTTCTAAAAAAAAAAAAGACAGATCTGAGGTCATTTGGCTTTTTCAAAAGTTTTGTTATTTAGATTCACTGTTCGGGAATACAGTGTTCCACAAAGCTCCCTGTAACCCATCAGTTTTCTGAAAGTGAGTGACAAAAGTCTCAACATCGGCCAGGCCAAAGGTGGCCAGGTCAGTGATGTCTTCAGGCCAGTTGCTTAGGTCAAACATGGTGGCAGCGGCCTTCAAGACACCCTCATCAAGGTTGCCAAACCGCGTGGTGAGGTTGTCACAGAAGCCATTGATTAGTTTATCTTTCACTTTGTGGAAGTCATCATCATCCACTTGTTTCCTGTTGAGTTTTACACCAGAGAAGGTGTTTCTGGGAAAAGGTCCCACTTCATCCAGGAACTGCTTCAGATGCTGACCTGGGACTGTCTGAAATACAGAAGAAAAAAACATACACCATAGCATATTAATTCCTCTCTAGGGAGTTTATTTTGTTTACCTGCATGGCTACAAGACACCATCTGCAATGTCAGCCCATCCCTCTGAAAGAGAAGGCTCAGAATTAAACCCATAAACATATTTAATCTAAGGTGACCAGATTTCTGAGATGAAAATCGGGGACATTTTCAGTGCGGCGGTGAAAAATCATTAAATATTATCATTATGAAATAAAAAACAGGGACAAGTACTTTTTCATGTATTTTGACCAGCTTTTATTACTCAAAAGGTTGCAATCAAACAAATGAGTGACATCACCAATCATCCATCCACTGAGGAAGACAAAAATATCTTAATCTTATTAGCTTGAGTTAGGATGGATATTTTTGGTCAAAGGTTTCAACTCATAACTGAATACTTAACTGATATTTATGACACAAAAGGTGGCAATCAAAAAATGGATGACATCACCGTGATCTCCTCATTCATCCCGCTCTGTAGCCTCTGCCTCAGGAGCCTGGGTAGAATAAGAGCAGAGGAGAACATGAGAAAAACTGCAAGAACAGAGCCAATAGTAAGTGAATAGTTTCTTAAAGAAATAGCAGTTTTGGTAATATAATACCTATATAATTTAGTCATTACAGATTACTACAGTCATTGGTTACCCACACAGCACTGTCTGGTGCCAGCCCGACACAAAATACAGCAGTTAACACACACAACTATTAACCATTTACATATTATTTATTTATTATTTTAACACAGTCTCAGGTCCCTATGCCTCCAGGAAAATCCTATACTACCAAAGCAGTCTTCCACCTCCTCCTTTTCTAAAAGAGAGCCACAACAATGTCATCACCTGGTAATCTCACGCTAACGTTACAGCTTCACCAATGACAGATATAAAAACAGTGACATAATGTTAACGTTCACTGACCTCTATAACCTTACGTTAGGTCTTCAGTTCAGATTAAACAGATGCACTGAATGTTACCTCACTAAACACACACACAGTCGAATCTACTGCCAACTCACACAAAATAAATAAGTTCATACACAACATACCATTTAACGCGGCAGCTGGTCTCCTTTTCTCCTTTTCTGTCCTTTTTGCCGCTTCTAGATTGTTGTTGATGCTGCTGTGTCTGGTTGTGCTTCCTGATAACGTCTGTACGTCTTATGACGTCTTCTCTGGCGATGCGTTTACTGACTACCGTAATAACTGATGTTTGAGTCTGCGTGCATTTTTCCCCCATTCAATGTCAAAATCAGGGACATTTTCGGGGACAGCTTTTACCAGGGACAGGTCACCCAAATCGGGGGCTGTCCCCAGAAATCGGGGACGTCTGGTCACCGTAATTTATTTATTTATTTTTTTTTTTAAGATATTTTTGGGGGCATTTTTTAGCCTTTATTTGATAGGACAGACAGACTAGTGTGAAAGGGGGAGAGAGAGAGGGAGTGACATGCAGCAAAGGGCCACAGGCTGGAGTCGAACCCGGGCCGCTGCGGCAACAGCCCTGTACATGGGGCGCCTGCCCTACCACTAAGCCACCGACGTCCCAGGTCACCATAATTTAATCTAACTTCCCTTGTTTTTAATCCACAGCCTAGTACTGAATTACTCTCACAACGGTTTCACAAGAGTGATAATAAAACACTTACACACTGGGCCTGATACAAACTTCAATTACCAAAATGTATGAAATGCTCCTTTAACCTTACTGACGGAGAGGAATGAAGTCAGGCTATGGCGTTAGCAAATCAGCAGGAGTTAACATGAACATGACGCAGCCTATATCCATTAACCTGCTCAACAGCTCATCGATGCTCCTAACACATTCACTCTGCTCATCCTGCTTCACACATTTATTGTCAGTCTTGTATCTCAACCATATGCATCTTCACACACATTTCACCCACTTTAACTCACACAGAGCGTCATTAGCAACGCACTTAGCTACCGAACCTATTTCTAGGAGCGGCACTGGAGGAGCTTGCATCAGTTTTTTTTCAACCATCTCAGCATTGCTAAGTTCTGTGCTCTGATGAGGAGTGGCGATCATAGGTGGCGAGTGGCACCCAGCGTGACTGCCATGCAGTGAGTTGAGATAATATCCCAGGATGCATTTTGCACAGTTTGGCGATAGCCTTTACTAGTGCTTAACTTTCTGTTTAAACGATTAAAAGTAACATCAAAATTATGTTTAGATGTGATGACTTTGCAAATAACACGAATTTCAAAACAGAATTGACATGCTTTGCTCTGAAGAGGTGACACTTCAAATAGCCGATTAGATGCATTATGGGCTGTATCGATAGAGAAAGAAGGGGTTCCGTGTGTGTGTGTGTGTGTGTGCATGCATGCGTGCGCGTGTGGAGCCAGATCAGGTGTAGCAAAAGCCACTGTATTTTTGCTGTTTTTATTGAAGTTATTCAAGTGACAAAAGCAACGCTCAGATGTCCATACGTAATGACGCTGTAAATAACACCCATTTCGATATTGCTTTGACTTTCTTTTTTTGCTGTCCCGGAATTGTCCCAGACAAATCATCTTTGTGTCCCAGTAGCAATTTTTATAGTCGTCGGGACGTCAGGACACCGTTAGTTTCAAGCCCTGAGAGCATATTAATGATTTATTAACCTTTATATGACACTGTTCCCACTTTAGATCCAGTAGCTGCAAAGGGTCATTATTAACTATTAATAACGCCTTATTCATTTAATCTGATAGGGTCTTATAGTGTCTTATAAACCAGTAATAAATATGGTTATTATCCTATAATTAACCCTTATAAATCATAATTAATGTAAATAGACATCTTATTAATATTTAGGATAGCTTTATAAACTGTTATCAAGTTTCTATTAAGAGCTTATAATGCTCCTATATGCAATAATAACTGTGTTAATTATGCTATAATTAACACTTATATAGTCTTATTAATGGTAATAAACATCTTACGCTGTCTTATAAGTGCTCATTAACTGTTAATTGGTGCTTATTAAGCATTAATTAATGCTTATTACAGTACCTTAATATAAAGTGTTACCAAATAGGTTATCCCCAACTTTATATTAATTAACAAAAGATGCAGAAAAGACGGTTATTGAGCACACAATATGAACCCTGGATCAAAGAAAAGAACAAGTCAGAACAAAGCAAAAGGCAAAAAGATGGAGAGCATCGAATCCCCAAATAAGGACATACAGCTACATACATACGGTGCAATGAGTGGCATTCATGCAATCAATTAATCATTACACATTGAGAGAAGGTGTTTCTTTTAATTTTTCTTAAAGGTGGAGACTGAATGTGACATTTTGATATTTTCGTCAAGCTCATTCCAAATCTGCGGACCCTTGCACACGACACTCAGACTGATGCACTTTAGTTTTTGTTTCTTTCCAAAGATAAGATGCTTTTTCCTAGTGTCATGTGAGTGCTGTGGACGGCAGATTGGAACAAGGTCACATAGTCGGTTATTTAATCCATATACTACTTGATAAATCATACTTGCATTATGAAAGAAGTTACATTCTGTAAGCCTCAGTAGACCATAGGCACAAAAAAGTGGTGTTGTGGGTGCATTAAAGTGTGACCATGAGAATCTGTAATTTCTATAGGTGACTGGAAAAGTGTTAGCCCAAGTAATATTGCAGTAATTGATGTGGGGTTCAAATAAGGTTTTATATGAGGTGAGAAGTGCTGAAAGTGGGGGAAAGTGTCTCAGTTTAAAAAACAGACCAACATATTTAGACAATTCATTTGTTACAAAATCAATATGACATTTGAAATATACAAATTCATCTATATGGACCCCCAGGAATTTAGTGGAGTAAACTCTTTCAATATCCTGCCCATTTATACTGATACTAATAGGCAGGTCATTCAAGTAATTTTTATGAGAACGAAAGAAAATGTAGTTTGTCTTCTTAATATTTAGGGATAATTTGTTGCATTTAAACCATGTGTCCACTTTCACTAACTCCCTGCTTAGGATATCTTTTAATTCAAATGGACTCTTATGTGACGAAAACAGGTTTGTATCATCCGCAAACAATACTTAATGTAAAACAGATGAAGAATTTACAAAATCATTAATATATAGGATAAAGAGGAGCAGCCCCAAAATAGAGCCCTGGGGGACCCTATATTTGATGGATTTACGTAAAGACTTTTGATCATTAATGTAAACATATTGTTGTCTACCATACATATAACTTTTGATCCAGCTAAGTGCAACTTCTCTGACATCATAGTGATGTAATTTGTTTAAAAGAATCTCAAAATCAATAGTGTGAAAGACCTTAAATAGGTCTAAAAGCACACCAATGCCACATTCACCTTTTTCGATGGCGTCATTAATCTTTTCAGTAAAATCAATAACTGCCATACAAGTAGTACTCTTTTTCCTAAAGCCACACTGTGATGGAGTAAGAATATTCAATTTGTCTAGTTAACTACTCAGTTGATTGTATACTACTCTCTCAAAGACCTTTGAGAGTGTAGGCAGGACAGCTAAAGGTCGGTAGTTATGCAGGCAATTTTTGGCACCAGACTTAAATACTGGTACAACTCTTGCAATCTTTGCCATTTTCTGCACAACTCCAGATATTAAAGAGAGATTTATACAATGAACAAGTGGATCAATAATTACATGTACGATGGCTTTCAAGATTTTGTTGCAAATATCATCTACCCCAGCTGTATTAGTGTTTTTCATGTTCATAATAATTTTTAAGACTTCATTTTTGTCAGTTGGCTTCATGAAAAATGAATGTGGGTAATTACCTGACAAATAATGTTTAAACGAAGCACCACATGGATGACTAATAACATTGGAAAGATTTTCTCCGACTGAAATAAAGTAATTATTTAGGTTGTTTACAAGATCATCAATATCAGCAAGCAGTGTTTTTTTGGGCCCCTGTTAAGGATTTTATTTAGCACTTGCCAAGATTTTTTTGAGTCACCCTGAGATGCTTTTATGAGTTCAGTGTAATGATTTATTTTGCTCAGTCTCATAATATGTGTGTTTATTCCTGCATTTTGTGTATTTCTGGTTACTAATGTTACTTGGATTCTTGATGTAACGCATACAGTTTGTTTTTGTGGGTGATGGATTTTAAGATGCCCTTTGTGAGCCAGGGATTGCAATCTGTGATACTGCATCTGACAGTCTTCTCTGGTATTGTACTCCAAATGAAATCATTAATGTCATTTATCAGAGGGTCATACGTAGTTTCAGGATCACTGCAACAATAAACTGAGTCAAAAGTTTTGGCTTGCAGGCTTTCACATAATTTCTGCAAGGTTCTCTCATTTAAGACTTTGGTTTTTGTTGTATTACGTGTGTTCATCATCATGCAAACATAATCAAGAAAATAACACATTGGGAAAATGATCAGAAATGTCACAAAGCACTACACCAGAAACCAAACTAGTTTTTTGAATGTTTGTGATGAAGTTGTCGATATTTGACTGGCTATGATGTGTTACTCTAGTAAATGAATTAATGGTGGGAAAAAATGAGCAGCATCTTCCTTGGAGATATCTATATTGTAATCCCCAAGGATGACACAGGCTTTATTTTTTCTATTTATGGAGAACAAAAGCTCATCCAGCTTGACCCTGAATATACTTAAGTCAGAGTCAGTCAACAATAAGTTGTTTTTTTTTACCATTATTTAAATTTGTCTCAATAAAGAGAGAGTAGTCATTATCAATACCAAGGTCATCACAAATATTTACCTGGTACTTTGACTTTACATAAAGACATGTACCCCCAGCAGTTCTACCAAGTCTATTTTTATAATTTAAATTGTAGCCATCTAAATTCAGGAAGTCAATATAAGAGCTGTCATTTAGCCATGTTTCACTGCATCCTATCACATCAAAACTACAGCCTGAGTTAGAGAGAAAAGAAACTAGGTCATCGTGGTGTTTATTTAGACTTCTAATTTTTAGGTGCAGAAATGAGTATTTTTTTTTATAATTATTTATACATTATTTAATATTTATACATTATACATACAACTTAAATTCCCATCATTGTTAATGCACTGCTGTACATATTCTCCATCACAACTTAAATCATCAAAACCCATATAAAACCTGACATTTATAAGTGAGATGGCTGTTGAGGATGATTTCTGGGAACAAACAACAGGACAAACAAAGACAACAGACGAACGAACTAACAAACACCATGATGCCCTGTGCACAGCAGGAGTGAGACATAACAAAAAAGAGCGACAGTCATGTCTCCTCCAACCCCCTCCATACAAGAAGAAAATGGGCTATAAAAAATAAAAAATAACACAGAAACTAGACTAGAAAATAAGACAGATCCCCAAGTGATCTTATCAATATGATGACATCATAATAATCCCTATTGGTCAAAAAAAAAAAAAAAAAAATATGGCTCAGTTTTTAGTTTGTTTTCCAGTTCAGTATACAAAGTTCAAGCAAGATTTGCAGCTGCACAGCCTGAGACACTCGAGACACTCCCGGCAGTTGAGAACAGCCTCAGCGTACCTATGGACCGTTTCATTGCTATTCTGTTGCTAGGGCAACAACTTTGGTCCCTGTTTACTTCCTGTCAGCTTCTGCATTAACATACATTCAAAGAGGAAATATAAAGGGACCCATTTAGAATGTTTATGTTTTACCAGTTTGAGACGGTCTATAGCGTTACCACCAGCACTCAGTCCTCCACTGGTGGTGGGGAGGGGGAGATGAAATCCGTGACTTCTTTTAAGTTCGTAAAGGTGTGGATTTCATTTCCCTTGGTGAGCTTTATGTTGGCAGGGTATAGCAGAAACACCTTGTAGCCCAAGGCCCGGGCCTTATGCATCAGCTTATAGCAAGGTTTACAGCATGCTGCAGTCGCTTCACTGTAATCAGTAGCAAACTTCAGCTGGAGGCCACCCACCGTAGGAGGACTTCCCCGTGCTTCATTCAGGACGCAGTCCCTGTCGATATAGCGAAGGAACTTCATTATCATCGGCCGGGGACCAAGTTGTCTCCCGTCAGACCGGTGTACCGGCTGCCTGAGGCGGTGACATCTCATCAGCTCTGGGGGGGGAAGCTGCCAGATTAGTGGACCATATCGGGATCTTCTATGTCAGGTAGGCGAGGGCGTTGTCCTTCTCCAGACCCTCTTTAAGGTTGAATATTAGCAAGTTGTCTCTACATGATCTGTCTTCTAGTTCCACCAGTTTTTTATTGAGAGTTTGCAAGTCCTTCTTACTGACAGCTGTTGTCTTTTCATTGTTGGAGATGCGCTGTTGCAGTTTGGCCGCATCCGAGCGGATTATTTTTATGTCTTCTGTATGGCGTGACAGAACAGAGTTCATCTTGTGTATAGCCAGGTAACGATATTGCAGCCTCTGGAGATGAGGAATTGAGCCATGTTTCAGATAGTCCCAAAAAATCAATATTAGAATTGACAAGAAGATGTTCCAGCTGTTCCCTTTTTGGGACCATACTACGTACATTCAGATGCCCTCCTAAAAGTCCTTTATTTCTGTATTGTGGGTCCCACATTATTTTAGCTTGAGTTTAGTGTATGGAAAAGTTTCATGAACCTATATTTTTTGGTAGCACGATTTCTAAGTTTAGTTATAACATTACTTGGGTTTTTCTGTGAAGACTTACAGGTCCGCTGTGTATTGTTAGCGTTGTCCCACTGTTGGGCTGGTGGCTGAGGGCATAGTCCCGCTGGGGTTGACGCTGTAGCAGAGTTGCTGTCTGGGGACAGGTTGATGTTACTCGGTCCGCTCCACACCGCCGGGAGTGTGGGGTGGATGTTACTCGGTCCGCTCCACACCGCCAGGAGTGTGGGGTGGATGTTACTCGGTCCGCTCCACACCGCCGGGAGTGTGGGATGGATGTTACTCGGTCCGCTCCACACCGCCGGGAGTGTGGGGTGGATGTTACTCAGTCTGCTCCACACCGCTGGGAGTGCCACCGCTGTCGTTGTGTTGTCCATATGCAGCACATTGGTTGAGGCATTCAGCTGCTGGGCCAGCGGTTGTGAGTTTACTGGAAGAGCCGTCGCTGTTGTTGGTGAACTGTCGCTTCGAGCCGAGGGTAGTTGGTGCAGGTGTATCTCCGCTTGAGAGGCCACTGCCACTGCCGTGTCAAGCTAACACCCTGGAACGACCCAACGGGGAAGGCGAGCAGCCACCGGGTCCTCGGCCAGAGGATGGACTCCACCGGAGAGGCCACCGCAGTCACCGCTGCTGCCAAGCCGCTGCCAGGGACCAACAGGCTAGTGCAATGGGGCCAGGCTAGCTGTTGCGCGGGCCAGACTGGCTGCCAAGCAGGACAGGCTAGCTGCTGAGGTGGGTAAAGCATCTGTTGTGGGATCCAATTTAGCTGTTGACTTAGCATGGCTGGCTGAGGCGATGTAGCCGGCTGACGTCTGATCAGATGTTGGCTACATCCATTGGTAAGGGACCAGGCTTTATTTCTACATCGCCAGCCAAGAGAAGAATGGCTGCAAGTTGTGCAAGCCCTGTGAGGCGACCAAGTGTCTGTGTGTGCTCTGGTTTCCCTGTAGGCATTCTAATTCGGTTGGTGTTCATGAGTCTTGTATGAAGGAGGTGTAGGCTACCTCTAGCTCGGATCCATACCTGGTCGCGGTTTTTAGAAAGAACGTGGATGTATTGGACATGGAAAGAAGTACAGAATTGCTAGAAAAACAAATAACGACATTTGTGGTGAGGATTGACGCTTTTCGGAGGCGTATAGAGGCATTTGGAGCATTGATGCAATGCCTGCCTGCCTGCATGTCTGCTCGGCGTCCGCCATGATCGTCAACCATGCAGAAGACCATCTCTGAACAAACAGCACATCGAACCTTTAAGCAGACAGGCAACAGCAGCAGAAGACCACACTGGGTGCCACTCCTGTCAGCTACAAACGGAAAACTGAGGCTACAATTCACACAAAAAAACGTTGCCTGGTCTGATGAGTCTGGATTTCTGCTGTGACATTCAGATGGTAGGGTAAGAACAGGGGCGGGCTGGCCATACGGAGGTTTGGGAGTATTCCCGAACGGCCGGTCTGTTCCCGGCCGAACTGGCCGGTGGTCAGAACGTTTTTTTACCCCATAAAATGCAGCCGCGGTTGAGCACAGCAGCCTGCCCTCGCAGCCGCAGGTGGCAGTGGCACAGAGTGGAACGTCAGACTGGGTCAATCTAATATTATGCATATTAAGGGGGGGTATGAGCTGTTAGCAAGCACTGCCTACATGGCCCTATCATCCCAGACGGGTCGGGCCGGCCCGACAAACCCGACCGGACCCGCAGGTTCGGGCCGAAAAAATATGCAAATGACTCGGGCCGGGTTGGGCCTCGGGCTTCCTTTTTTTCGGGCAGACAATTAGGCTAATGCTGGTGTGTCGGCTGCGTCGGGTCTGGGCTTAAAAACCCGCAGGCCGGGTCGGGTTGTAATTTTCAGGCCCATTGAGAACTCTAGTTTGCGTTTTTGGATGTGTTCAGGGCACATAGAACATCAAAGGTAGCCTATCAGCAATGTTACACCATATGTGCATAAATCATTAATCTGCTTTATCAATTAAAAATAAAATCCATACTGGCTTTATTACAAAAGAAAACATAGCCTATGTCAGGAGAGAGTCTGTGTTCAAAGTTAAAAAGATAATATTTGAATATATAGGCTATACAGCTGTTTTCCTGTTCTGTTTCTACATTAATATATAGCCATTTTTACCAGCTCAAGAAAAATACATTAAAGTGAGTAATTCATTTACAGTGTGTGTGTGTGTGTGTGTGTGTGTGTGTGTGTGTGTGTGTGTGTGTGGCGCTTTTGTTATGTTGGTTTTTATATTGTATTAGTGTTCTAACACTGTGAATTCTTTGCTATAACGTTTATCATTGTTGCTGTTATTGTTATTATTAGCTGACAAGGCCAGTGTCAGTCGTGGAGTTGATGCAGAGGGACAGGATAATGCCAGTCATAGGAGTGAGGAGGAGGAAGAGACAGATGAGGGGGGACAGGAGAAGGAGGAGGAGGAGATGGAGATGGAAGAGGAGGTGGAGGAGAAGAAGGAGGAAGAGGAGGAGGAAGAGGAGGAGGAGAAGGAGGAAAGTGGAGCAAGGAAAGTGGAGCAGGAAAACAGTGCCAGGTACAGGTGCAGTGTGCAGGACTGGGTTGGCAATAGGACTTTGCATAGAATTATATTATATTCAATACACTTTACTGACTGACTAGTCTGTGTGTGTTGTGTTTAATATCATTAGATTGCTTTTATACTGCAAATAAAGTATTCGTGTTAAAATTACGGTTCCACTTGCGTCCGTCGTGCGATCAGAAAAAAGGCCTCTCCAAATCAAGCTCCCAGGCTGAATTTCAACCCCAGCCCGCCCCTGGGTAAGAATTTGGGGTAAACAACATGAAACCATGGATCCATCCTGCCTTGTATCAATGGTTCAGGCTGGTTTGTGGTGGTGTAATGGTGTGGGGGATATTTTCTTTGCGCAATTTGGGCTCCTTAGTACCAACATCGTTTAAAGCCTACCTGAGTATTATTGTTGACCGTGTCCATCCCCTTATGACTACAGTGTAACCATCTTCTGAAGGCTACTTCCAGCAGGATAACATGCCTGTCACAAAACTCAAATAATCTCAAACTGGCTTCTTGAACATGACAATGAGTTCATTGTACTCCAGTTGCCTCCATAATCACCAGATCTCAAATCAATAGAGCCCCTTTGGGATGTGGTGGAATGGGAGATTCTCATCATGGATGTGCAGCCAACAAATCTGCAGTGACTGTGTGATGCTATCACACAATGTTAAATCTATAACACCAAGAATTTAAAAGGGAGTCCAACCTCAGATGTTCTCAGGAACATATTTTAGTGCCCTGTGTAGCTGTAACATGAGAAGGTTTACTCTGGCCACTGCTTTGTTATAGCTCAACTGTTTCCAACATGGCGGCCGAGTCACAAACTTTTTCATTTTACACCTCAACAGTAGACTGAAACGTTTTTTTTTTCTGAAAACATCGTCACCCAAATCCTTGTTTTATATCTGGGGGATTTTGAACTGGATTCTAGGAGAAGTAAAGAGTCAGTAAGTGTGAAGTAAAGTTGGCGATGAATTAAACTGCATTTTATTAGTCAGGACATGTTGAATATGATGTGATGTGCTACAGTGAGAGAATATATGAGAAGAGTTTTACCTTGAAAATAGATCAAGTCGATAACATACATTCTTCTTCTTCTTCTTCTTCTAATTCTCACTGCAGAGCCTCACTTCCTGCACGCCATCGACTATGGGAACTACGTCTACTTCTTCCTCAGTGAGATTGCAGTGGAGTACACCACCCTTGGCAAGGTGCACCTGTGTGTGTGTGTGTGTGTGTGTGTGTGTGTGTGTGTAGAACAATATTATACAGTATCCATAAATGTGTATTAAGGCAGTAAACTCAGCTCTGACTGGCTGTGCATGATGAATACAGGTGTTTTCTTCAGGTCCGGTCTCAGTCTGCAGAGCTGTCTCTGAAGGTAACCTCTTTATCTAAAGCCTAAAAACTAAATTCAGGCAAAAGCGAATGACTTCTGTCTGATTGAAATCCTGTGAGGGGCTGCTTCACCTGTTAATCATGATCCTTGTGCAAAATTGTATTTTTAAACTCATTTTAAGTGTCTGCATTTACATGGCAACCTCTGCTTTGAGGATACCTCGTCACAGTTCAGTAAAGCAGCACACTGCATTAACAACCCTCATCTCTGCAGCTGAATGAAGATCCTGCCTGTAAAACACTCTCCAGATATTACTTTGGCTTTGTTGTACATTGGCAACGTTTCACTCGGAAGGACAGTATACACTGATCAGCCAAAACATTCAAACCATTGACAGGTGAAGTGAATAACATTGATCATCTGGTTATAATACAGTGTTCTAATGGGAAACGTTTGGGTCCTGGCCAGACGTTGTGCTAGACTTTTTCTCGTCATTTTGACCGACAGGGTCATAAAAATCCGGTCATAATCTATTTTTACCGGTCATTTTAATTTTCCTTTAAGATATTCAAAGATATTTAGTTTTCATTCGTTCGTTTTTAATAAATCAAACAAGCAAGTTATAAAGTGTGCATTAATAAGGACATGAACGAAAAGATGAACAGACATCCACACACCAATGCCATTCTGGACACACCGGACGCGGAACCGAAGCCCAGCGCCCAGCAGCGGAGGCAGTTTTCAATCGGCGCCCATGTTAACCTATCTGACTGTCCACACAGGCCGCTGAGCAGAGCGGAGCGCCCGTGGAGGCAGCGCTTCAGTTCGGCACTCTGCTTTCTGGGGGTTGTCGGGGCATATTTTAAAGTGCAACCACACAAATGATGACCTCTTGAACATGTCTGCCAGCTCTGAGTGCGCTCACTGTCAGTATCGGACTGGTGGGGGTTAGTGTTGCGTTTAAGGCCTCCCCCAAAAAAACGGAAAAAAAAGCGCCGAAGCTTCGAATTTTTTTTTTCACAATCGAATCCCGTGCCATCGAACGAAGCTTCGATGGCAAATCTAATCAAGCATCTGTGGGATGTGCTGTTACCCCAGCCATTCCCCAACTCCACAGTGCGGCCTCCTTGGATCCTATTGAGGCATGTACCCCAGGACCTCTGCAGATATCCTGTGGTGTGTGGCACCAGGGCATTGGCAGAGTATCCTTTGAGACTTCTTGGCTTTTGAGGTGGGGCACTATGTAGTCCCACAAATGCTTGATCAGATTGGAATCTGGGGATTTTGAAGGCCAGGTCAACACTTTGAGCTCTTTGTCACATTCTTTTGGTCATTCCTAAATATTTTTTGTGGTGTGGCATGGTGCATTGTCCTCCTGGGGCGATCACTGCGATGTGTGGGTGGGTGGAGTGTTTCAAGTGGCAACCACATAAATGCCAAAGGTTTCATAGCAGAACATTGCATTGTAACAAGATGAACAGTGTTATCCACTTCACCTGTGGTTTGATCCTAGAGCCTAAAAAACACAGACTGAGCTGTCTCACCTTAAACCAGTTGATTCTGTTCTCGTCTTTCTCTGCACAAAAACATCTTATTTCCCACAGAACTATGCCATCTCGTGGTTTTCTTTATTCTCAGGTTATCCTTAATACATTATATTAAGAGAAACGAGCTCTCTGCTTTACAGACTGATTTAGCTGTTAGTATTTTAAAACTCTCTGGATTTAGTAGCATTTAGTAACAAAGAACTCCCACACACTGTGTTCTGTACTTGCAATAAGAACAGTGTTTGAGTGTAGTAGGGCTGACCCAAAAAATTCAAAGTTTCGAAGCTTCGTTCGATGGCACGGGATTCGATTGTGAAAAAAAAACATTTGAAGCTTCAGCGCTTTTTTCCCCGTTTTTTTGGGGAGGCCTTAAACGCAACACTAACCCCCACCAGTCTGTTACTGACAATGAGCGCACTCAGAGCTGGCAGACATGTGCAAGAGGTCATCAGATGTGTGGTTGCACTTTAAAATATGCCCCGACAACCCCCAGAAAGCAGAGTGCGAGATTTGCCAAAAGCAATTGGCATATTACAACTCAACAACAAATTTGGGAAATCACTTGAAAAACGTAAGTAGTAATTAAAAAAGAAAAAATCTCCGACAAGGAAATATCAATCAATCAATCAATCAATTTTATTTATAAAGCCCAATATCACAAATCACAATTTGCCTCACAGGGCTTTACAGCATACGACATCCCTCTGTCCTTAGGACCCTCGCAGCGGATAAGG
>NC_065527.1:37176144-37176282 GCF_006386435.1 Epinephelus moara | reverse complement strand
ACGACATCCCTCTGTCCTTATGACCCTCGCAGCGGATAAGGAAAAACTCCCCAAAAAAAACCCTTTAACGGGGAAAAAAAACGGTAGAAACCTCAGGAAGAGCAACTGAGGAGGGATCCCTCTTCCAGGACGGACAGA
>NC_065527.1:37125823-37174538 GCF_006386435.1 Epinephelus moara | reverse complement strand
TGGAGAAAATCACACAGCTGGTCTGCGACTACTTTCTCAAGGATCTTTGACATAAAGGGAAGATTAGATATTGGTCTATAGTTGGCTAACACCTCTGGATCCAGGGTGAGCTTTTTTAGTAGAGGTTTAATTACAGCTACCTTAAAAGACTGTGGTACATAGCCTGCTAATAAGGATATATTGATCATAATAGAAAGCCCGACGCGCAATGGAGACCTGCTATTATCCTGCTTGAACACAGATGACTAAATTCTTTAAACAATGTGACTCAGAATACTGATAAAATAGATTTTATTGATGTAAAATATGCATTTTCCAGTTCCACCGGTCCGCTCTGAGTCTGGTGTCAGAGACACTTCTGATGCTCTGAGTTGCATATCTGTTTGATTTGATTGTGCTGCAGTGTGCGCCGAGGGTTTTAATTTAGTGTTCAATCAAAAGTTAAACACTACTTATCACCGACCATTAGTGTTTTTTCGTTTGTGAATATTTTTATCTTAATTCTAGGGTTGGAAGAAACTACGTTTTCGCAATAATTTTTTTTTTTGTTTTTAACCCCCCCCCCCCTCGAATGCTTCGAATTAAATTCGTTCTGTTCTGAGCTCTGAAGCTTTGAATGTCCATAAATGGATTCGAAGGTCCATTTGTTCCACTGAAGCCTACCCAGGGTCTTCTCTGATGCACCAGTTGACCTACAGGTGTTCAGAAGTTGTGTTTTTTCCAAACTCTCTGGATTATAAAATGAGTTGGTGATCACTTATCACAGTGGAAGTTACCACGTAATCTGTAAGAGGGTTGTCGGCTCATGGTCGGCAGCCCAGTTTATTAGTGACACCCAACAATTTTAACCTGTAAGATGGTGCAAATCTTGGCACCCTCCAAGTGAAGGCCATGAATGAGACTAAATAAATCCAGAGAGCAGACATCATAAACACCTGTAGTAAAGCCATCTCTCTCTCTGTCTCTGTCCAGGTGGTGTTTTCTCGAGTGGCCCGGGTTTGTAAGAACGATAACGGAGGTTCTCCCAGAGTTCTGGAGAGATACTGGACTTCCTTCCTCAAGGTGACTTCACACTGAATGAGTTAAACAAAGAATCTGCAGAACTACGATTGTGCTTTGAGGTTCTCTGATGTGTGAGAATAATGGAGGATAATAGTGGATGGAAGTGATGCCAAAACCTTTTTTCTACTTCATTCAATACCCATCATGTGAATGGAAGCATTTAGTAAAGTACTTTAACTGCTTTTGAGTGATTTAGTGGCATCTCAGCATGCTGAACTGCTAACTCCATCAAATACACTGCGCTTGACTTCACCACACCTCAGACTGTACGGGTTGCAGCTGCACATCCAAATAATAATTTGTTTCTAGATCCTGGTACAAAAAGGATCCAATATAGGTATCATATGACTGTAGAAGTTTCAATACGACTTTTGGTTGATACCTCAAAGGTATCGAGTTCCAGTACTCAGCCCTGATGACGGATGTCATAAGTGTCACAGTGTGAGGTGAATTAGAGTCTTTTATTGGCATGTTTCAGACACATTAGCTCATTAATGTTGCGGTATTTTTTATGGCTGTTCCACAACTCAGCACTTCGCATGTGTGTGTGTATGTGTATGTGTGTGTGTGTGTGTGTGTGTGTGTGTCTCTATTCAGGCTCGTCTGAACTGTTCAGTTCCTGGAGAGTCGTTCTTCTACTTCGACATTCTTCAGTCTCTCACCAACGTGCTGCAGATCAACCAGAGACCTGCTGTGGTCGGAGTCTTCACCACTCAGGCCAACAGGTGCACATCTTTCTGTCTTTGTGAGGACCAGTGTCAGTCTTGAACATGAGGAGGGATGAAATGACATTAAAAAGTGAGGACACTCTTTAGGACATGAAGACATTTTTAGAAAGTGAGAACATAAGTCCAAAGTGAGTCAAAGTGAGGACATTTTTCAAAACTTGAAGAGAGTTTTTACAAAGACTTTTTTTTTTTTTTTTAGAAATGAGGGCATTATTAGAATGTTAGGATATATTTTTGAGAAGTGAAACTATTTTAGGAAGTGGGGACATTTAATTGGCTCCTCAGTCATTAAGACTTGGTTCTAGAGTCATGGTTAAGGTATATATTAGGAATATATTGTGTCAACAACATTTCTCACAAGATGAACAAAACTATTTATGCATTAAAAGAGGGGAAAAAACTCACTCTTCCCTTATTTCTGTTTTTTCTCTCTTTTTTTCTGTCATTGTTCCCTTCTTGCATTTCTTTGTGTTTTTTCTTTCTGTTGTCCTTCAAGTCCTTGTTCTACTCAAGGAAGTTCACCTCAGTAGTTTTTCCTGCTCAATGTGTTGAACTCAGTGTTACAGTAGAGAGGCTCCTTTCTTATGTGTCCAGTGAACTTTATAAATTTACACTCTGCATGGAACATATCATGTTTGTTGTGCTGTGAGTCAGAAACTCAGCAGAGTGCTTACAGGCTTTCAATGTGTTTTTATTAGTTTTGGTTTATTTTCAGTTTTGGTTTACTGACTCAGTTAGGTTTGAAGGTTTGGTCTGACATGGAGAAAATGTCCTCTGAGCTCCCCTCATCACAGTCTCAGAATGTCCTCCTGCTCTCTGAACATTATGACAGAATTATTATTTGCAGCTTATTAAACATGTATCTGTCTGTGGTTCTCTGCAGTATCCCCGGCTCGGCAGTTTGTGCGTTCTACATGGACGATATAGAGAAAGTCTTTAATGGTAAATTCAAGGAGCAGCGGACCAGTGACTCGTCCTGGACTCCAGTACCTGACGAGCAGGTTCCCAGACCACGGTGAGACACCACTATTAGGGTTATCTAAAAACACTGTATCTCTGTGTAACACATTAAAGAGTTCACAGCAGCATTTTAACATGAAATGTTTTTTTGTTTTTTTTCCCTCCAGGCCCGGTACGTGTGCAGGCGATGGTCCAGCTGCAGACTACAAATCATCAGTTCAGTTCCCAGACGAGACACTGACATTTATCAAGTCCTATCCTCTGATGGATGAAGCTGTCCCCTCCGTCAACGACCGGCCCTGCTTCACCAGGACCTCCAGCAGGTAACACACATGCACACACGCGCACACACACAGGCATTCTAGTGTAGTATTGACCAATCACTTTAGAGCAGAAATATTTTGCTTCAATCCAGATTTGTTTGCATTGAGCCTTTCAGAAACATTTTCTGTTGAGTTTCTCCTGGGTTTCAGCCTCAATGCCTGCTTGAATTCGACTCAGCGTAGACAACAACAGAAGACGTGGGACAACTCGACTCATTTTCTTTTGTTCAAATGATGATCAGTTTTTGAGTACTAGGTAGATAAAGAGAGAAACATAAATCCTGTCAGTTAATTCAACCAATAAATGCATGTCTTAAATCACATAAATCACCTCATTTCAATCAAATTATTGATTACATCAAAACATCATATTTTCATGTCGAATACACTTGTTAATATAATCAATCTCATGCTGTGCCAAATATTTATTAAATGTATTTATTGTAATTTTCAAAATATGCTATGTTTTCAGCAATATTTGTAATAATTATTGAATTATTTTTACTTTAGCTTTTAATCCCAAATACAATAAATCCATATTTCCAACTAATATTCATAAAGCCCATCAATGAATAAAATGACTCATTTACTTTAAATCATTTCATTCACACATATAAAATTTGCGCTATCAAAACAATAAGTCACTAAACAAAGAAACACCTTATAATCAACTCAGAGATCGACAACACATTACTACATTACGTAAATGAAATTAATAACCACAACTACACACAGCACCGTCTCACAACTTACACTACATGAATGTATGAATGAATATCAGAGGATCACTCCTGCTGCTTGCGTAACACCGCGGCTTGCAAGCTATATACTTTATTTGCGGTAAGTCGTAGATTATTGTTACTTGTGCTACTGTCAAACATATACACATATACATTCCAACAGTGTCTCTGCAGTCATCTTAGCACTGATGTAAATGACATTTCTCCGACCTGTTTCTCTGTACAGGAGACAAAGGAAGTGCACCTGCGCAGCTGATATTAATTAATTGACCAGCTCACCTATGCCTCTTTTTCCGTGCTACTTAAATTACATAATTCTAAAACCATAGCAAAAGTATGATAAAGAAAATAACAGTCTTTTAATTTGTGCTTTAATATTATCAGTGCAGTCACAAAACTGTTTGTTGTCTGTCTTGCTGCACCTGTATTAACGGAGCAGTCCAGCAGCAATCTAACATCACCATGAATCATATTCATCAAAGAAAGTTGATTTTCACATGATCCGTTTTGTTTCAGTATCGTAGTCGACTGGCTTCTGATTCAGCTCAGGAAGTTACAGTGTTGACATGGAAATTGCGGAGTGATATTTTAAGTGATCTGTAATGCTGATTTGATCACGTTCTAATGTCTAGTTGACCCATCAGATTGCCTGGTCGGATCCTCCTGTTGTATGATATGATGTTATAGCCCAGCTTATTTTTTTCTCCTTCTTATGCCGAACTTGAAAGTATGATCATAAATAACAGAAGTTAGCTTCTTTAGTCTAGTGTCAAGTGATAGAAAAGAGTCCATCATAGAGTCAGGGGGACGATTGGGAAATTGCAGGAATTTATTCTGTATAAAATGTCTAATCTGAAGAAATTGGAACAGGTGATTATTTGGAAGATTAAATTTATCTGATAAGTCTGCAAATGAGTAAAACACCTCTTCATCATACAAGTCGTAAATGGTCTGCAGACCCTTGTATGACCAGGTCTGAAAAACTGGATGTGAACAAGATGGTAAGAATAAGTGATTTTGAAAAACTGGAGCTAGACCTGATAATGCATGAAGGCCAAGATGTCTCCTAAACTGACTCCAGATTTTTAAGGAGTTGGTTACAATCGGATTTTGCGCGAATTGTCTAATTGGAAGAGGAAGCTGGGAGCAGACCACTGACCAGAGGGAAAGATTTGAGGATGTTGTTTCCATCTGGGCCCAATGTGGTTGTTTGCCTGATTTCATATTTGTATTCCAAAAAAGACGTTTGTAAATATTACAAGACCAGTAATACTGGCAGAAATTGGGTAGAGCCAGGCCCCCTTTGGACTTGGGGAGCTGAAGGACAGTTTTCCTAATACGAGCTTGTTTATTGCGCCATAAAAATGAATTTATCATTCGGTCCAATGAGGGAAAAAAAGGCTTTCTTACAAATACTGATACATGTTGTAAAACATACAGAAACTGAGGTAGCACCACCATTTTTATCAAGTTAACACAACCCATTAAAGACAGCGGAAGGGAAGATCATCTGGATAAGTCCAATATACAATGATCTAATAATATGTGAAAATTTTTAGAAAAGAGATCCACAAATGACCTGGAGATGAAGATACCTAGGTATTTAATTCCCTCTGAAACCTTCCAAAAAGGAAAGAGAGCATGAGGATACTTATCAGCGGGTGAAAATATTTACCTTTTCCGAGGTTAAGTTCATAACCGGAAACTCATCGTCCGTACTCGTACTCGTCGTCCTCCGCTTATCCGGGTCCGGGTCGCGGGGGCAGCAGCCTCAGCAAAGAAGCCCAGACAGTCCTCTCCCCAGCCACTTCCGTCAGCTCCTTTGAGGGAGCCCGGCTGGCGTTCCCAGGCCAGCCGGGCGATGTAATCCCTCCAGCGTGTCCTGGGGCCCAGAGGTCTCCTCCCGGTTGGACATGCCAGAAACACCTCCCAAGGGAGGCGTCCGGAAGGCATCCTTACCAGATGCCCGAATCACCTCAACTGGCTCCTCTCGATGTGGAGGAGCAGCGGCTCTACTCCTCGTCCCTCCCGGATGTCCGAGCTCCTCACCCTATCTCTAAGGCTGAGCCCAGCCGCCCTGCGGAGGAAACTCATTTTGGCCGCTTGTACTCGCGATCTCGTTCTTTCGGTCACTACCCAGAGCTCGTGACCATAGGTGAGGGTTGGAACGTAGATCGACCAGTAAATCGAGTGCTTCGCTTTCTACTGCAAGGGCAAACAATAACAGGGACAATGAAAAAAGGCCAGATTTTATACCATTAATATTTATGGATGCTACAAATGTTTTAAGAGTGTAAAACAGATACCCTATCATATGCTTTTTCCGCATCTAAAGACAGTACGATTTCAGGAGAATTAGTGGTAGGAGAAAAAAAGAATATTTAACAACCTTCTGATATTTGAAAACGACTGCCTTCCTGAAATGAAACCTGTCTGATCAGGGTTGATCAGGCTTGGTATAACTTTTTGAAGATGAGAAGCCAAGACCTTAGTCAATATCTTAAAGTCTATATATAAGAGAGAGATTGGCCTGCCACACAGTAGTGGGTCCTTGTCCTTTTTAAGCAACAAGGTAATAGAGGCCTCTGATAAGCTAGATGGAAGGTGACCTTTCAGACGGGAATCATTAAATACTCTTACTAAGATCGGGTCAAGTACTGTTGCGAAGGCTTTATAAAACTCTGTGGTAAAACCATCAGGGCCTGGTGACTTGTTACTTTGCAAAGATCTGAGATTAGGTATGGAGGAGAAGAATTTGGATATAAATTTATCATCATCCCAATTTGGAGCGTAAATTGAGGCCAGTACTACGGGAGTATTCTGTAATCTGCCGGACACTATAACGTATCGACCATTTGGGTCAGATATAACAGTAGTTGGTTCATAAGCAATATCCTCATGAATAATAATAGCCGCCCCTCTAGCCCTCTCAGAGAACCTAGAATTAAATAAGTGACCCATCCATGTGTGGCGTGAGTAAGGGGATAAGGGGGACTGTTGACAACGCCACCTAAGGGCATTTCACCCCCAGGAAATTATGAAATTGGGTTTAACTACTTAAGCACAGGGCACACAGGTTTGTCGACACACAGGGCGGGAGACGTGTTCCAAAAAATATACATCTTTATTTAATGAAATAACATGCTGTAGCTACAGGTTAGGCATCATTATAAAGGCTTGGTAAAACAACTGCCGGTAGGCAGGGGCACGCGAGAGACAGGGCTGGGGCTTACCCCGGCAGCAGAAAATCAAAAGGGGTAGGGATAAAAAAAAAAAACTAAACACCACCCGTCACACAGCACACCAACAACAAAGGAATCGTGAAGGGACACCACCACCAGCGCCTGTTAAACAAAAGAAAGAAGAAAACAGTTGCTAAAAGAGTGACATATAGTTACCAAAACCAGCTGAAGTAAAATACATTAAAATCACACTACCTGAGCACAGCCAAAATAAACCCCAAAAAAGTATGTATACACAAAATAAACAAAATCCAAATACACCAATACTTAACCTATGGAGAAAAGCAAATCAAAATAAATCTCACAAATAAATAAAATACACTTGTGCAAATTAATTGTAGATAACTGAGACAAAAAACAATAACTAACCAAATGAACTGAGGCCACAGAACTAATCCGCCTCAGAAAAAGAAGAGAAAAGAAATGAAACAATGTAAATTCAATAAAAGGTGTCTGCTTAATGAGCAGTATTAACCAGGCGGGCCAAAAAGAAAGCCAAAACAGTACTCTGAAGAAAGAGTATCTGCAGGAAAAGAGAGAGCCAAAACAGCAGTCTGTCCCAGAGTGTGGCAGCCGGAGACGAGCCGCACACTGGAGCACAGCCGGAGAACACAGGTGAAGCCTCACAGACAGCAGGTGGGTAAGAGCAACGAAACTCACTGCTCAACACTCATGGAAACCAAGCTGCGCCCAGCAAAAGCCCGCACGGAGTCGCTCCCCCGACCCGCAGACACGCCAGGGCGCTTTAATTGGGGATGCCGATGAGCCAAGACGCAATATCTTGGCCATGCCAAACAATACTCCGCTCCACTAGGCGACAATGACACCAGTGAGCTCAGGCTTGGGGAGGCCAAACAATTTTCTCCGCCACACCAACCCAGATGTTGGCTCAAGGAGGAAGCAAAAGAACGAGGGGGGCGGCTAGCTTCCTGTATTTCTCGGGGCACATGGCGCCACCTCTCAATTAAAGTGTCTGGGAGTCTGGCACAGTGCCATATAGTGGTAGGGAGGGAAAATCATCCATCCAGTCACACATGGCTTTTTGATACCAGCGATATCTGAAGTGCAAAGGTGTGTCTCATGGAGAAAACAAAGGTCTCCCCTGAGGTGCTGTTGGTGTGTGATTACCTTGCTGGATTTGGTGACGCTGTTCATCCCTTTAAACATCCAAGGAATTAAGCGAATATTTCTACCACTCACTGGCATGGTCCCTTAAGATACAACGTAACCTGAACAGTGTAAACGGGGAAGAAAGCAGACAAACAAACAAACAAAAAAAAGGCACATACGCACACACACACCCTAATCCCAAAGGAAACATCAAACATTGTATCTCCCTAGATACAGCAGCACTTTCTTGTTGTCCTTCCCAACAAAGGTTAATCCTCTCCTGTCCCTAACAACTCTGTTTCTGTTAAAGTAACCTTACCCCAATGTAAACAATATAATGTAGTACATAACACGAAAATATAAAGAACAAGAACAAGCAAACAAGAAAAACAACAAAACTAAACAAAACAGAACAAACAAACAAAACAAAACACTTTAAGGTAGCACATCTTAGTGGGATGGTGCCATTTCTCTAACTTATGAATTGGCAAAACACGAAAATATAGGATCTCAGACAAAGCACCACAGCCTAAACAAGGGGTCCTGTCATAGCAGCTTATAACTACAGTAAAACCCATCATACAGTTGCACAGATACTCACAAAAAAATTGTTTGGTCGTGGGCTAATATCACCTGTGTTTAGAAAAGCACCTCCCCTGAGATCCAGTATGTTATATACAATTTTTTTTAAAAAAAAGCATACGTTTCAGTGTAAACTTCTCCCAAAAAAGAGAGAAATCGCACAAAAGAAAGAAAAACAAAAAACAGAGGAAAAAGAAGATTTTTTTCCCTCATCCTTCCTTTCTTCGTTATCATACCTATAATGTTGCACCTGAAAACAACCAAGTTATCCTGCAGCTGCCTTTAAGGGTTTAAGCCAGAGGCTATAATCAGAATCAATGAAAGTCTATACAACCTTAAATAAATATATACATATGTACACAAATTAGCATATGCAGATATGGACATACATAAAAAGACATAAACAAAAAATCAGGAAAAAACTAACTAACAAAAAACAAAACAAAACAAAACAAAAAACATAACAGACCATGTAAATTACTTATACCAGTGAACATTAAACCTAAATATGACAATATTGCATTTTTCCTCTATGTATGAGCAATGAAAGGCAGATATATTCTACATTGGAGCGTGATTGCACCACATGGACTGCCTCTCTCATTCGAAACACCACACATCAACAGCAAACTTAAAATGTCAAAAACACTACATGTAGCAGATTTTAAACTATCTGAACCAGTATAACACCATGTTCCACTTATAACAGGAGTATGAACTCCTAATATTGTGCATTTGGTTTTAACATAGGAGAGCTGCCTAAGTTCAGGTTAGTTGCCACGGCAACATGCGACAGTAAGCTATTTTACATGGATTCAGCCATGAATTACAAACTTACGGTCAATGCACATTGGCCACTATGTCAGTATTTAAAACACACAGTCTTCACCATAGCTATTTATAGGCCACCAGGACAGCTCATATTACCGTATTCGTTGCAATCTGTGCTAGGTGTAACTAGCCAAAAGATACTTCTTGGCTTCGTCAACAGATGCAAACTGCAATTTGTCCCTGGTCTTCGTTGTTCCGACAGCCTGGCTGGGTACTGGAGAGCAGGCCTAAATCCAAGTTTGTAAAGCTGACCCTTAACCTCCCGGTATGGGGCCCGCTGCTCCACAACTTCAGGTGTATAATTCTCGTAGATAGCGATGGATTTGCCTTCATATTGCAAATCGGCTCTCCTCCGGGCCTCATGAATTACTTTTTCCTTGGTCTGGAAGTTGTGGAACCGGGCGATAACTGGCCTTGGTCTCTCACCCTGCTTCAGTTTCGCAGCTAGTGACCTGCGATTGGGTCCAGTTCAGGGGGAGAAGGCAAGATTTGTTCATCAAGAAGCCGGAACAGAAGTTCGGAAAAGAAGCATGTGGGTTGCAGGCTTTCAATCGCCTATGGGAGTCCGATTATGCGGACATTGTTTTGCGGCGGCTTCAGGCCTCCAGGTCCGCAGCTTTGGCCTTTAGGTTGGCATTGCTAGCTGTTAGCTCTGCACATGTAGCCTCCAGAGACAGCAGACACTGACTCACAGAGTTTACATTAGACTCAAGGGAAGTAATTTGTTGCCCATGACTGGACACGGTCGCCTGCACCAGGTTGATTTTAGACTCAAGAGAGGAGGTGGCTGTCTTGAATTCTTCAGAGAGAGCCACCTTGTGGGCTAACGCCGCCATGCTGAATTTAGTGGTGAGTGTGTCATCTTTGGGCAGGGAGTCTTTCTTTGTGGTCATCTTAGCAGGTTTAGAGGTCATTTCGTATCATTTAAAAGCTGATTTTGCAAAAGGTGAAAAAGCGAGTTCTGGGGCTTAAACTTTTAAATGTCAGGAAGCGTAAGAGCCACAGGTTAACTTACCAACTCCTCGTTCGCCATTTTGGAAAAAATAAATTAAATTAAAATTTGACACAAACATCCACTTGGACTCAGCAATGAACTAATTAGATTTTGGTGGTTAAAGGTCAAAGGTCAGTGTGACCTCACAAAACATATTTGTCCATAACTCAAGAATTCATTTGCTAATTACATCAAAACTTCACCCAACTATCTAGATAAAGCGATCATGTGATGACATTTTATATCCAAAAGGTCAAAGGTCAACTTTACTGAGACATCATAATGTTCTGCATATAACACTTTCTAGCCATTATTCAGCATCATATCTCAGGAACAGAAGGTGAGACATTTGGTCAGATACTGAACTGGTGACTCTAATCTTGAAACTGTGCTGATTGTATAGATCTTCTGTGCTGTTGAGGGGAGAGATGTGTAAAAGAAACTTGACTGGTGCAGGGAGGCATACAGCCATGGGGCAGTAATTCAACCCTGCGTTCCAAATCGCATACTTCTACTAGCTATATACTTTTAGTATGTACTGCAGCTGCCCTTAAAAAGTATGTAGTGTAGTATGCAGTATGCATACTATTGGGACACACTACATCCGCCATCACATCGCTCCCTGAACTCGGACCCTCTTGCTCACTTCCGCTGCCATCCGTAGCGCCACATTTGAATATTTTGTTTTGTTGTACTTCGGAGATGCAGCAAATCTCCTCTCGTCGAGCTCGCCAGAGTCGTGCATACCGTCGGAGGTGCCGGAGAGCTCTGTTGCTGTTATGTCGTAATGTATGTTGTTGTTTCTAATAAACTGACGTGTTCACGTAAACAGTCCCAAGCCTATTATTAGTGACCTGTCTATTGAACTAGTCACCAGTAGGCATATTAACCCCCTTCACACATAGCTCTCTGTTGCTGGCAGATGTTTGTTGTTAAATATATTTACAGCTATGCAGCTGCTGGCACTATATTCTGTCTGCACGTGAAGCAGCCTTACATTCACATTACTTTTATTTGTAGTGTAACATACTTGCACATTCTTACTACATTACTTAATATGTATTTGACTTTTACTATTTATATATTTACTAGTCTATACTGCTCATACCTGGCCCATAGTGTATTCATATTTAGTCATATTCATTCATTATTTATACCACACTTACACCACTGCCTATACTGGTAGAATCTTCTATATTGTAGTCATAGTTGAACCCTAACATTGATTATACTATAATCACAATAAAGTTGAATGTTGTAACCGTGTTCTTGCAAAACTGTATGATATGTGACAGTATATAATCAGATCATTGCAGTCCTAATATGTAGTGTCTTAGTATCTCAAATTAAATAAACCATGTATGAAAGGAAGTGTGGGCGTTGGTTGTACACGCAGCTCAGTAAGTGTGACGTAACTTCCGCTGCGCAAAGGATTGTGGGTCAGAATGGCCAAAGAAGCATGCTGACATGCATACTGCAAAATATGACCGGATGTAGTAGAACATCCTGGTACTTTTGGCATACTGCATCTGACATACTATGTATTGGGACACACTAATTCTTTTTCTGGCATACTAAATAGTATGGTAGTATGGGTATTGGAACGCAGGGCTAGTTTTCACACAAGTTGTCCAAAATAGAAAGAAATTGGAGAAAAAATTTTCAAATTCAACCAGAAAATCCCAGACTTTCTTATCCTCCCAAAGACAGATGGAGAAGATGGCAAGAACTGTTGGGTGAATATATTACAGCATGTCACAACGCCAGAAATATTTCAGTGTAAGACAGTGTTTTTATACCTCCATGCTGGCGATAGCCAGAGGCATTATGTTTTTGGGTTGTTTGTTCATACGGACGTTTGTCCGTCCTTATACTTCTGGCCATTATTCAGCGTCACATCTTAGGAACAGAAGGGTAGACATTTGAGTGTTCACCTTGTAACTGTGGTGATTATATCAACCTGGTCTCACTCCGAAGTCGTTGAAATCCGAATCTTACAATGACTTGCAGCATTTGACACTAATGAAAAAAAGCTGTCTTTTAACATTGGTGTGATTCGTGGCCGGTCGGCGTTATAGTTTAACAGCACTCTGTGGCATCTGGGAAACGTGACAGGGCAAGAACAAAAGTTAAGGCAGCGAAAGTCTGAGTAGGGCAGGTGGGAGGGGTGGCGGATGGGTCCAACAAACACAGACTTGCACCTGGGAGAGCAGTGTTTGCATCCCGTAAATGATTATACAGCCAAACCCCGTTCTTTTTTCCTTAACCCAACCACGTGCGTTTGTTGTTAAAGGAAAAGACAATTAATTTGGGGTGTTGTACCGACGTAGTGTGTTTATTTTGAAAGAAACCGTTTGCAAACTATACATTTCCTGCGTCCTAGAACGTCAACAACCAACGCACCCAGGGTACCTTTCATTGTTGTATCTGGATGTGGAAAGTCCGTGACCAAACGTCAATATGTTATGAGGTTGGAGTGAGAATGTGTTGATTGCACAGCTCTTCTGTGTGTGAAGCATCCACGTTTTCAAGGACATGGATGTAAACTGTCAGAGAAAGTTGACTGGTGCATGGAGGCATGCAACCGGAAATTCTAGTTTCTTTTTTTAAATTAAATTTTTTTTTATTTATGATATATATTCTATTGTGTATGTAATGTGTGACATTTTCCTTTGGCAACATGTTTGATCCATAATGTCATGTCAATAAAGCTGATTAAATTGAAACGAGAATATGGCCCGAGAGGCTTATCATTATCAGACAGATGCCCCCAGCACTGTGGGATGACTGTTACTGGATGTATATCATGCAGTTTCTCAGTGTCTCCTCAACTGCAAACATAGAGACAGGAAAGAGAATTCTGTTTTATTTTGCTCCAGTAAAGCTGTGACTATCTGACCATCATCCCAAGGATCATTAATCCCCCTTCACCGCCTGGTGACGTCAATGTTTCCAGCCTCATCAATCACATGTTTGTGTTGATGCTGTTAGGTGAAACTGTGAAGAACTGATGTGTCTGTAACCAGCAGTCTGTCACAGTGACCAGTGTATCTATCCTGAACACATCATGTCACATCATAGCAGACAATGACTCACCTTAAAGTATTTCTTTTCTCTCCCAGCATGATAAAAAATACATCACATGAGATTTAGTTAAAACAGTGGGGAGTAATGAGTCTACATCCTGGCATTGAGTGCAGCTTTTGTTTACTTGTTGCTAACTGTCTGATTTGTGGAGGATGATGAGATTTAATAGAAGAAACTCGGGACTGTTGTTGTGACTCTGGAACACGTTTACAAGATGCAACAGTGAAGTTATCTGCAGCTTCAGGACCGTCGTCAGATGTTGGAGCCAGTGAAATGTAGAGTCATCACAGGCACCATGACTGTAGTCGGAATTTTTAACACATCTTTGATTTCCTCAGTCAGCAGCAGTGAGTTCAGTGTCAGCTTCAGTCCAGACAGATAACAGAGGAACACAGCGGCAAAGAAAGAGATCCAACATATCAAGAGGGAAGACGAGAATGTGTGGCGAGTTTTAAAGTTCCAGCCGCTCTGGGATAATGTCTCCAGGATCATCATCATCAGCTCTGATCAGTCGTCAGCACACAGGAAGTCCCCTCTGTCTAATTACCAGTCTGAAATGGGAATGAGACATTGGAATTAGCCTCAGCTCTGAAAAGGCCCAAGCTGACCCAGAAAATGATGATGTCGATGTCTCACTCTGTTATTTAACATCAGGCTGGGATAGGAAGAGCAGTCTGTGATGGCCAGCTGTTCACCACAGACATTCTATATTTCCTACATTTCCTAGAATGCCCTCTGCACACCAACATGGTGAGACATTGAGAATTTGTTTTTATGTGAGTTAATGTGCAGAGGGTGAACGTGACGGCGAGGTCAAGACAGATGCTCAACGTTCACTCACCAACTTACTTCCAGTCCCCAGCAGATGTATCTCCTGTATACGCCCGCCTGTTACCATGTGACTGAACAAAGGTCATGTGATGACAACTGAGCAGACTTCATCAGCTGAGGACTTTTTTAAAAACTATCTGATAGGTGCTTTCTTGCAAAAATCAGAAGATGATCGCTGAATAACATCAGAATGCAAAAATAAAATTAAACCAAAAAACATATTAAAATGTAATAAAATGATATTTTCAAAAAGAAGAATCTGAGGCACTCAGAGGGACATTTATAAAAAGCCTTTATTAAATGGGCTTACAAAGTCATTTAAAATGCCTACACGTTTCAGCCATACAGGCCTTCATCAGGGCCCTGATGAAGGCCTGTATGAAAATGTCAAGACTGAGATTCCTGCACTGAAGAGCACCAGAGGTTGACCATTTATTGATGGTTGACCATCACACCTTTTGAAGACCCCTGCAGCACTGCATTTCTTTTTTCTGTATTAAAATGATTTTTAATATCCGTGTTGTTTTTTTTTTCATTGCCAAATTTTATGTGCAATGCTAAAACTTATCATCACTGTTCTAGCTCCATAAAGAATCAGCTCTAAAACTCTTACAAAGTTTGCATTTGACAGCATTGGAGTCCTACAGCTGGGTTTGGTTTTGTGATGTGTTCTGGTCTTCTTGTAAACATATGTTTATTGATTTTAAACATTTAACAGGTTGCACATACATATACCAACCAACCAACCATCATTTTCTCTTTCCTGGGCAGAGAAAAACTGTCTGGAAACATGGCTAACAAGCAGAGCCTAGAACTTAAAGGTGTTGGGGATGATGTCATCCGAGACACAAACTGCAGCACCGACCTCCAGATTCTTTTGATCTCAACACACCCCCATAGGCAGTAATACAAGGTCCCTTGATGTATGTTGCACTTATAGCATTGGCCAGGAATATTTGTTAAGTTTTTCCGATTTGACATATGTTCTCATTACCCAATGATGTTGTAGTAATCTCAGTCGAGTATTGATGGTCTGAGTCTGGGCTTTTGTACATCTTGTATCCCATTCACTCTCTAAAATGTCCTCTTGAATCCATTCTCTTACTTTCAGTTTTGTCCTGATGGTTATCAGCCAGCAGATGGTATAAATCAGAAACCAGACCTTTCCCAGAACAGTTCCTCATAGAAAATGCTTCTAATGTGGACAATGATGGTTTTTGCAAAGAATTCCCCAGGCGTGACAAAACAAAGCTTCTCAGTTGTAAATACTTAAAAATGTGTTTCTGTGGCAAGTGATAAACTCTTCATTATGTATGTAAATGACATGTTTGGTGTCCAGAAAATTAAAATTTGTTTTATTTGCAGACACCAATGCTCTTTGTTCAGGGGAAAATCTGCAGCAGCTTTTGGAGGTCATGACAAAAATGTGTAAATTAAAACAATGATTTAGCATAAATAAATTGTCTTTGAATTTGAACAAAACTAAATTTATATTGTTTGGACACTGTAGTACAGGCACAGAAGTACAGATGATGATTGATAACATTAATGTGGAAAGAGTCTATGAAACTACATTTCTGGGTGTGATTTTAGACGACTCAATCTGATGGAAACCTCAGATCAATTATGTGAGAACTATGCTGGCAAAGAGCATTACAGGTCTGGGGAAGGCAAAACACATACTGGACCATAAATCACTGCACATTCTGTATTCATCACTTGTACTACCATATTTGACTTGCCGTGTAGAAGTCTGGGACAACACTTACAAAAGCAAGTTATGTTTTTATAGTCACATGCATTAAAATGTTTTAGATCTGGTCAAATTTAAAACTGCAAAAATTATGTTTAAAACAAGAACTGATCTACTTCCGGGCAACATTAAAAAAAAGTTGTCACAGGGAGGGGGGTTGTAATTTAAGAGGAGAATTTAATTTAAAAAAATAAAGTCTGTGTATTTCAGTGTATGAGGTGGATTTGCGGAATGGGCTGCGTGATGAGTTGAAACAAAGCACAAATATAAATCAATTTTAAAAACTATACAAAAAAGATATTTTTGGCAGATATATAGATGAGGAAAGGTTGTGTTAGGGGAGTGCATAGTTATTTTGTGACACTGGGTGCTACTTGGACTGTAAATAAACTGTTTATTATTCATCTAATTGGGTGGTAAATAGAGGGATAGTTGTATGTAAGTTGTAAATGAATTTAAAAAGGGGTGGGGACATATATGTTTTACTTTTACCTACTCCTTTCTGGACACTATTATTTTGTCTTTTTTTTTATTTTATTATGTTCTTTTTTTTTCTTTTTTTTTTTTGGTTTGAAATAGTCATTCCTTAATTCATTATTTCAACCTCAACTCATCAAATGACATTTAATTGTTGTCCTTATAGTGATCCTGTACAGTACACAAGCCCTTACTTGACCATATTTTAAAGCCCATGTCATTTTAAGCCAGAGTAAATTGTTCATTGCCCCATATTGGTGAAAAAGTGCAGGGGAGTCACCCACATATTTCTGTACTTCATATCAGACAATAATGGTGGGGGTTTTTTCCCCCAAAAGGATTAACTGTAATTTTCTGTAATGTCTTAGGGGAGTTGAGTGTAAAAGGCGACCCAAAGCTGTTCTGGTTTTCTTTTTTTTTCTTACTATAAATTTATTTTTAGGGATGATCTACATTGATCAGCATCACTAGTGTTAGT
Organism: Epinephelus moara; assembly: GCF_006386435.1. NCBI lineage: Eukaryota > Metazoa > Chordata > Actinopteri > Perciformes > Serranidae > Epinephelus > Epinephelus moara. The sequence goes on along the minus strand of NC_065527.1, from coordinate 37,157,340 downwards.
GTTAGCTCAAACAGCTAATTTTCAGCTAGTGTCCCTCGAACAGATGTTAAATGAGCCATTAAAACAACAATAAAATACACATAATGTAGAATTAAAAGTGGATAAAGCAAACATGTACAGCTGAACAGGATAAAAAGCTCAGAGGAGGAAGGCAGCATCATGCAGAGTAGGACATGTAAGAAAGCAGGGAGTTAATACAAAGCCATGTTAAGCAGACAGTCAGCATGAGCAGTTAAATCATGACAACATGAAATCATATCACAGAAGACAGGTAAAACCAGAAGAGACGCAATCTGACAAACGCACTGTATGATGACAGGTCTGGTTGTTTTATAACCAAGTTTTTGTTTGCAAAGAAACAGAGTCACTATTTATTTTATTTAGGGGTACACTCTGCAGGATTTTCCCCAATAACAGCTTCTACGCTAAAATCTTCACAGCTTGACAAATCATGCCCACAGAGCGCTTGAGACGGCTAGCATATTTCACGATTTCATAGAGGCTCATCACCATCACCATCACCAAGTCATTCAAAAAGCACTACACAGAGAATCATATGCTTACCTTTACTGTTTATTTCTCTTAAACAGCCAATAGTACATAGAGCCAGCCATCACTCTCCTTTTCACTGCTTCGCTGTAACCTCTTGCACTCCACCCCCATTTTGTATCGAAAACGCCTAAAATGACATACCCAAATTAAAATGACTGTAGCCTCTGAACCACTCTGACTACATGCATGCATGAGGTCTTGCCAGAAAGCAAACTCTCTGAAGTTTCTTGTGAAAGTGTCAGAAACACTCTAGGTGATACAGAGACAGAGTAATGGGCCTCTGAAGTCAGTAAAAAGTTGAAGATTTTGTCTAAAATAAAATAAAAAATGTTTTTCAGGATGAATAACTGTCTGTAACTTCATTTGAGCAGGTAAATGACACTGTGGGGCTGTAGGCACACTATCAATGAACATTTGTTTCAAATTTGAAGAAGATTGCTCAAAGTATGACCATTCTACAGTGTTTTTTCCATGAAAAGATCCAGGCGGAGCTCCAAATGACAAGAGCGCTCACTCGGCTTCAAAACAGTACTATCAGTGATCAAACAACACTCAGCCAGCTTCAAACATTGTACCTTATTGAAATCAGGTGTGATTATGATAGCTGATGTTGTTTATGACAGAAACACCATAAAATATCACCAAATAAAGCCATATGAAGCGTGAAAGTTATGATCCCACTTTCTAGTCGGTATATCTCAGCCAAAAATAGTGGCAGGAGTGAGACTCTCATCTTTTATAAAAGATCTAAGTCTCCACTTGAAGCTCCGCTTAAGATCGCGAGTAATCCTTTAACTTTTCTCCTCTAAAAACGGCATGACATGACTTAAGTGGTGACAATTGTCACCACTCATCGCGATTTTGGACTTTGTGTGTTTAGGCTGCTCTGGTGCGAAATCCATAAGAAATAAAACAAAAACGATGTCATTTTTGAAAAGTCGAGAGCTTCCTGAATCCGGTAACACCAAACATCACATGGTTTGATGACTTAACTTGCCTGGGAGATACCATGGAGGGAGGGAGCGTGGACGCGGGCATCCGAGCGGAGTTCTAGTTTCAGGGTCTCAGGCATGTTATGTCCACTCATGTTGTCATCTCTCGCCTCTCACAGATTCCCAATTCTCCTCATCATCTTCCCTTTCTCCCAGTATATGGGACTACTGTATACATCAGTGGATATGGATGATTATCAGAACATGAGCCCCTAACTGAGCTTGGCTAAACTAACTGATCATGTTTTTACAGCGCCAGAGATGCTAGTAATAGGCCTACTTTACACTACATGGTTCAAGTGACCCAATTCCGATTTTTTCCTCTCAAGTGGCACAGATCGGATCTGTAACATGAGCGTCTAAACAGGAAAAAAAACGCATGATATAGGATATTGTCAGATCAGATTCAGGCCTCCTTCATATGTGGAAATATATCGGATATGAATCAGATATCTGCCCATAGGTAAGCTAAACAGACAGATCAGATATTTCCTGGCAATCCACGTCGTACGTCATGAATAATACGACGGCAGCACATTTTGATGACGTGTTCATGAGCGAGGGAAAGGAAGGAGTGTACCAGCAAAGAACCTGCAGAACCAAATCAGCGAAAAAACACACTGGGCTACACAGCCTCTCTACCTGAGCAGCTGAAGCTGCGGCTCGCACCCTCGACACACAGACACACAGACGGTGCTTCTGCATGCCAGCCAAACGTGTGCGCAACTGTGAGAAATAAATATGTGAGGTGTACGCTGCTTTTCTATCTTTTTTTGTTTTCTTTCTTTCTTTCTGTCAGTGACATACACTCCTAACACAGGACGGGTTGTTTTTATTGACTGAGTTGATCGTTAAGCCACAGTGATGCGCGGATCAGCTATGATAGCACCCGAATCAGCATGTACGCATCAGTCATCCAGCCGCGCCCGTCTGCAGCTGCACGGACATTTCCACCGCTCTGTGTTGGCTAAGTTACCTACTAAATTATGTGGAGCAGCGCCAGCTTTCCAGTTGATTTAATCTTTAACGTTTAACTTCAAATATTTAAAGTCAGTCCTTAAAATTGCTTTCAGTAATGTAAACATTTCCATGCGCGCAGTAATGTCACTGTAGCAAATACTGTGGGACATTTACACAGTGGTCAAGAGTGCTGGACCGGAAGTGTCGCACAAAAAAACGGAAGCTGGCTGCATTCTGTTTTGCCTCTGTGTTTCCGTGAAAAATAAGGTGAATAGAACGTGTAAACAGCAGTCAGGAAAAATATAGGCAATATAGGCAACAAATTGGAATTGGGCATCAAGGTATGGTAGTGTAAAGGCAGCCTTAGTACAGTTCTAGGAGCACAATAAATACTTACAAGTTACACAAGTTGACCCAGTAAAATCAGATTTATTTAAATAAATTCATATCCATTCATTAATCATCTTTATAGGAATAAATATCCCACAGAAAGGCATCTGTTTACTGACTACTGCTAGAGCACCAGCCGATGGCCACGTTCCAGTGGCTGAGAGAAAGTGGAGAGAGATCAGTTTGTTGGGGGGGGGCAATTTGTGTTTTTCAGAAATTGTCCCCCCCCGGGATCTGCACCCATGTTCTAAACACAACTGAACATGTTACAGCAGGAATATGAGCTGTAATCAACATCAGCAGCTAATATCCTTTTTCGATTAAATTCGATTCAAAAGACCCTTCATGATGGATAAAAACAAGTACACGTGTACCCGGCCCGGAGGGTTACCAGGGCCCCACCCTGGAGCCAGGCCTGGGGTTGGGGCCCGTGGGCCAGCGCCTGGTGGCCAGGCCTTCGCCCATGGGGTCCGCCCGGGCCCAGCCCGAACCGGCTACATGGGCTCGTCCCCCTGCAGGCCCACCACCAGCAGAGGGATCCAGAAGGGTTCGGTGCAATGTGGATTGGGCAGCAGACCAAGGCGGGGGCCTTGGCGGTCCGATCCTCGGCTACAGAAGTTGGCTCTTGGGACATAGAATGTTACCTCTCTGGCGGGGAAGGAGCCGGAGCTTGTGGAAGAAGTTGAGTGCTGCCGGCTAGATATAGTCGACTCGACTCGACACATAGTTCCGGCTCTGGAACCCAAGTCCTTGAGAGGGGTTGGACTCTCTCCTTCGCTGGAGTTGCTCCGGGTGAGAGGCGGAGGACTGGGGTGGGCTTTCTGATAGCCCCCAGACTCTCTGCCTGTACGTTGGGGTTTACCCTGGTAGACGAAAGGGTTGCTTCCCTGCGCCTTCAGGTCGGGGAACGGGTCCTGACTGTTGTCTGCGCTTATGCGCCGAACAACAGTTCAGAGTACCCGCCCTTTTTGGAGTCCCTGGGACGGGTGCTGGACAGTGCCCCGACCGGGGACTCCATTGTTCTGCTGGGGGACTTTAACGCTCACGTGGGCAATGACAGCGGGACCTGGAGGGGCGTGATTGGGAGCAACGGCCTGCCCGGTCTGAACCTGAGTGGTGTTCAGTTATTGGACCTCTGTGCGGGTCGCAGTTTGGCCATAACTAACACCATGTTCAAACATAAGGATGTCCATTGGTGCACGTGGCATCAGGACAGCCTAGGTCGCAGGTCAGTGATTGACTTTGTAGTCGTATCATTTGACCTGCGGCCATATGTTCTGGACACTCGGGTGAAGAGAGGAGCAGAGCTGTCAACTGATCACCACCTGGTGGTGAGTTGGATCAGATGGCAGGGGAAGACTCCGCGCAGAACTAGCAGGCCCAAACGAACAGTGAGGGTCTGCTGGGAATGCCTGGCAGAAGAACCTGTCCAGATGATCTTCAACTCCCACCTCCAGCAGAGCTTCGACCGCGTCCCGAGGGAGGGGAGAGGAGGACATTGAGTCCGAATGGGCCTTGTTCCGCTCTGCCATTATCGAGGTGGCGGTTGCGAGCTGTGGCCGCAAGGCCGCTGGGGCCAGTCGCGGCCGTCAGGCTGAAGAAGGAGGCCTACAGGGCATGGTTGGTCTGTGGGTCTCCGGAAGCAGCTGACGGGTACCGGCGGGCCAAGCAGAGCGCAGCGGCGGCAGTCGTGGAGGCAAAAACTCGGGCGTGGGAGGAGTTCGGTGAGGCCATGGTAGTCCCCATTTTCAAGAAAGGGGACCAGAGGGTGTGTTCCAACTACAGGGGGATCACACTCCTCAGCCTACCCGGTAAGGTCTACTCCAGAGTGCTGGAGAAGAGGGTCCGGTCGATAGTTGAACCTCAGATTGAGAAGGAGCAATGTGGTTTTCGTCCCGGACGCGGAACCGTGGACCAGCTCTTTACCCTCGCCAGGGTGCTGGAGGGGGCATGGGAGTTTGCCCAACCAGTCCACATGTGTTTTGTGGATTTGGAGAAGGCTTATGACCATGTCCCCAGGGGCATCCTGTGGGGGGTGCTCCAGGAGTATGGGGTTGGTGGCCCCTTGCTAAGGGCCATCCAGCCCCTGTACCGAAGGAGCATGAGTCTGGTTCGCGTGGCCGGCAGTATGTCGGACCTGTTCCCGGTGAGGGTTGGACTCCGCCAGGGCTGCCCTTTGTCACCGGTTCTGTTCATAACTTTTATGGACAGAATTTCTAGGCGCAGCCGAGTGGTGGAGGGTGTCAGGTTCGGTGACGGGAGGATCTCGTCCCTGCTTTTTGCGGATGACGTGGTCCTCCTAGCTCCATCGAACAGTGACCTCCAGCTCTTGCTGGGACGGTTCGCAGCCGAGTGTGAAGCGGCTGGGATGAGAATCAGCACCTCCAAGTCTGAGGCCATGGTCCTCAGCCGGAAAAGGGTGGATTGCCCACTCCAGGTTGGGGAGGAGGTCCTTCCGCAGGTGGAGGAGTTTAAGTATCTCGGGATCTTGCTCATGAGTGAGGGTAGGATGGAGCGGGAGATTGACAGGCGGATTGGGGCGGCGTCAGCAGTGATGCAGGCGCTTAACCGGTCCGTTGTGGTGAAGAGGGAGCTTAGCCAAAAAGTGAAGCTCTCGATTTACCGGTTGATCTACGTTCCAACCCTCACCTATGGTCACGAGCTATGGGTAGTGACCGAAAGAATGAGATTGCGAGTACAAGCGGCCGAAATGAGTTTCCTACGCAGGGTGGCTGGACTCAGCCTTAGGAATAGGGTGAGGAGCTCGGACATCCGGGAGGGACTCTGAGTAGAGCCGCTGCTCCTCCACATCGAGAGGAGCCAGTTGAGGTGGTTCGGGCATCTGGTAAGGATGCCTTCCGGACGCCTCCCTCCCGGACCCGGATAAGCGGAGGACAACGACGACGACAACAACGACGATGACTTTTGGCTGCGCTGAGTAATTTCTTTTCCATTGTTAGTTTAGACGCACCGTGCTACACCAAACCACGCTGGAGATGGACCCTCCCAGGTGTAGGTCCAAAAGCCTGGCCGCCCACCCTTAAGCAGGTATTGGTGACGTCTCGCTGACCGCAGCCAACCCCGACAGCCCCTCTTCTCCCCCTCAAACAAACTGTGTGTGTCTACTCACCTCTGTCTGCAGGAGACCAAAGAGAAAGGTGTTTTTAAAAGTCTCTGTGTGTTCAGCTCTCAGTACTTTTTTAGCTTTTAACTGAATCGCTGTGGTTTGGAGTTTAGTTTCTCCCCTCCATCCTGTTTGTACTTAAGATATCTGCTTTATTTTATGGTTTCATGTTTGCTATCAGCCATATTAGAAGTTGTGTGAAGTTGCGACTCGAAATCTCAACATCTCCTCATTTTGCTGCTTCACAATAAAATATTTTACATAACAAAATAGCTGGGGAATTTTATTGTGAAGAATCTAGACAATTAAATGTGTTTATCACTGAATTAGCTGAACTTTGTTAGCGGCTTTTCTTCAATAAAGACAAGTCTAATAATATGGCAGGGAGGAAGAGTAAAAGCAGAAACAGCCACAGTGAGATGTTTGATGAAGAGCTGCAGACAACATGCCATTACTGCACTTCTGTAAACAACTCACCTCCAACAGGAAAACTTCTATTACCTGCCCTCCTGCTGTGATGGGAAAACACATGTTACAAAAATAACAGGGGACTTTAGCCATGGACCAGCACTCTTGAAACAACTTCAAGAAGGTAGCCCTGTTGTAATGGAAATGCAAATCCCTGCTGTGCTGGGCTGACGGCCCAAACCAAGCCAAGCCAAGCCAGCCCATGACTGTCAAAAAGGGGCATAAGATTCCATGTTTTGGTGATGTTAGCATGTAGCTATATGTAGCAGTGTATATAATGTAAGCACTTGCAATAACGTGTCTGGAGCTGATGACCATATAAAGAAATGGGTCACACTATGATGTCATCATGTAGCCAGAGTAAAGAACAAACAAACTTAGATACATCTGAAGCTTGAGGTTTTTACTTTTACATAGTTTATCTCATTATTTCAAATTTTGGCCACGTTTAAACTGAACATCTGACATTTAAACATGATATATACACAACAGAAAATAAGGAAAAGCTTCATAAGTCCCCTTTAAGTCTTTCTTAAAACCGAATCACTGATTTATTCTCTTCAGATTTTGCAACTGGAAGTCACTTTGTGAGGACTCTTGGCTTGCACAGGCACAACTTGTGCCTGTGCAAGCCAAGAGCCCGAGCCCGAGCATCTTTTTTTTTTTTTTTTTTTTTACTAGATCCAAACTGACTCAGATTGTGGTGGATGTGTCGGCGGGACCCTACAAGGACCGGACAGTGATGTTCCTGGGCTCAGACGATGGCAGAGTCCTGAAGGTTTTGGCCAGCACACATCCCAACGACAGCTTCGGATCCAAACTGCTGGAGGACATCGACATCTACAACCCATCTAAGTAAGACTTGAGTTAAAATACTCTACTAAATTATTTAACATCCACGTTGATATGATTATAATCTGCTCTGTGTCTGTGCGTGCAGGTGTAATGTTCAAGGTCAGGAGGACAGGAGGGTTCTGGGACTGGAGCTAGATAAGGACCATCATGCCTTGTTTGTTGCTTTCACTAGCTGTGTGATCAGAGTGCCGCTCAGCCGCTGCACCCAACATGGAGCCTGTAAAAAGTAAGAGACAGGACTGAAAGCAGCTCTTCCACCTACTGTTTTTTAATTGTTAAAACCAGATTAAAACTCCTCTTTGATTCTCCTCTGCTCTCAGTTAAACACACTGTTAATATTCCGTGTTGTGTTAAAATAAAACAGGCTCAACTTTTCTGAAATGCAGCACAAAAATCGGAGAGAGACTGTAATTTAATGAATTCTGGAAAAGATTCAAAACTCAGAATGGGAGACTCTTTTGAAAATTAATATAGTGATCTAAATTTGGCATCATATTGTTGTAGAAGTGAGTGTGTGCCAGGGGAGACAGGGATGCCGAGTCTCAACATTTGAATATGAGTAAAAAGATCCTCATTTATAGACACCATTACACTGAACAGAGCTCACTGCCCAAATTAGAGCACATTCATCACTGGGGAGGCACACACACACACACACACACACACACACACACACACACACACACACACACACACATAGACTAATCAGACTCATTTTAATTAGTGAGTAGGATGAATAAGTGCCTGCCGATGTGATGTGAAAACAGCTGCAGAGCTGTAGAGAGGCTTCCATCAGCATCATGGAGAAAAAGACATTCTGTATCTCAGTCACTGTTTCATTGTCTGGGAGCAGGGCTGGACATTTACAAAGTAGACTCCAGCTGGACTTGGACTTGACTGCCGTAAGACTCAGCTTAAGTGAGCTGTGTCTCTCTAAAGTAGTGGTTCCCAACTGGTGGGTCATGGTCTAAAAGTGGGTCGCGGTCCCATTGCAAATGGACAAATGTCAAGTTTGTAAAAACCACACTATATTTCTAAGAGCTTTTATTTTTAAGTGCCGTTTCCTGCTGTGGAGTGGGTGACTAACGGGCAGCTACTTGACAGAGACAGAAAACTTTTCATTGGTCAAACATGTATTTCTAAAAGCAGAAATCCACTGAAATGGAGGTCTGTCCGAATATTTGTCACCTGCACGAAAGTACAGTAAGAATCCACAAATTTGTTTTTTATGAATTTTCTTGCATAATTTTCAGACAGAAATCCGGCTTGGTGTGAATGTCACTTCCTCATTCCTTCCTTTCTTCTCTCCTTGTTTCCATCTTTCCCTCGACCTCTTCTTCTCTGTTTTTTTGCCCTCCACTGGAGTGAACACGCACACACGCACGCTCGCACGCACGCTCGCACGCACACACGCACACACACACACACACACCCACACACACACACACACACACACACACACTCAAAGCCTGTCACCCTTTACCAGTTAATTTAGTTCACACTCTGCCAGTCACACACACATCACATGCCAAACAGTTCATGCCAAACACACAGTTCACTGTAGGGCCAGCCAAAATAACCGTGTGTGTGTGTGTGTGTGTGTGTGTGTGTGTGTGTCTGTGTGTCTGTGTGTCTGTGTGTGTCTGTGTGCCTTTCAGTCTCACACGTGGCAGCAGCTGATATAGAAGTCAGTCCTCTCTCCTCTTTCACTCTTTTGTCTCCATCTTTCTCTTCTTCTTTCTCTCTTGTCTCATCTTCTCTTTTCCTGTCTCTCTTTGTGTCTCTGAATCACTTTCTGTTCCTCCCCACTTCTTTCCTTTTTGTCCCTCTTAGTCTTTCGTTCATTCCCTCTCCCTCCTTCCTCCCTCCTCCCATCTCTGCTGCCTCCTAAATCCTGCTTCAGCTGTGTCAACCTCGTTTGTCTTGATCCAAACATTACTACCTGCAGTCAAACGTTTTGTTTTCTGTAAGAACTCACAGTTACAGTAGGTCAGGAAGCATCACACAACACTATATAAACTACCCTGAAAAATAACTTATTTTCATTTTTTGAAGCAGTCAAAATCATGAATAAATCATTCAAAAACCAGTCACACAACTGTTGAGGTAAGTCAGACTAACTTGGTTTAGTTAAGTTGCTAATATTTAAAAAGAAAAAATCAATTCTAGTTGTTATTTTTAAGTTGCAACAACCTCACAGAATTAATAACATACAAGTAAATTTGAAGTACTCCTAACAATTAGATATGTAAATTTAACTTAAGACTTTTAGCTATTAGGGTTGCAGGGTGTAGGGGAAATACCTTTTTGAGAATATTTGCACTCGTAATAAAATTTTTGGGGCACCACCCTCCGAATGAGGGAAGCGACTATTCAAATTAATAAATCCGTAAACCAATTATTAATTAGTCACCACGTTTATCAATAATGAATCAATCTCAGTATCTGGGTTATGAATTCTCTATACAGTGATCTCAGCTCCTGTCCAAAAGATATATACACAGACAACGACTTGGCGCTAAATGAAGATTTATTTAAGCTAAATATATAACAATTGAATAAATGAATAGCAAATGATAATTATATGACACAACACATAAATCAACAGTATATAAATGGAATGAAATGAAATAATTATATGACACAACACATAAATCAACAGTATATAAATGGAATGAAATGAAAGGTAACACTCGTGTGAGTTGTTTAGTTTGGCAATAGTGGGACAGAGTATGTTAAGATATATATAAATTGGGAACGCAGAGATGTGCAAAACCATTCACCTAATGAAACCTAAATTAAAATCAGGATAATTAACTAAGCCTCCTGCTCGACCTCACTTTTCACCGCACAGCGGTTTACTCAAGTTATGGAAGTTCTTGGCCTACTTTTTAGCAGCAGGGATCAAAGGCGAAGTTCCTCTTGGGGCTCTGAACTGTCGCTTCGCAGCTCCCACACTTTCCAGCAGAATGAAGCCGGCTGTCCCACAGCAGTGTGGGAGCGGATGAGTCTGCGATGTCCTGCAGTTGGCCCCAAACTTCGTTTCCCTTGCACTGCAGAGAGTCTTTGGGTTTGGCACAAGAACCACGGTGATGAGTGGCTGGCAGCCGCTGGTTCCGATGAATCTGGGGCGAAGAGGTCGGTCAGCAGGTGCTGGTCTACTTTGTTATGATTACTCGCTTATAATAATAGTGAAAACAATATCGTTGGCCGTTCGATATTGTTGTTAAAGTTATTATTAACGCGCAAAAATGTTGAACACTGGAGATAAAAGAAAAGTGGATAAGCAAAATTTAAAAGTTTAAAATAACTTTGATCATGAGCACAAAAGAGTTACGCATGAACCAAACGTAACTGGTTAAAACATAAGATACGGCAAAAGCAAGTAGATAAAGTAAAAACGAAAGAGCGTATGCAAAACATAAAAGCAAGAGACTAAAATGAAGAAGAGCGCAACAAGAGCAAGAATACAAAAAGCGGAAATTACAAGAGGACGGAAAATACAAGAAGCAAGAGCACTAACAAGAGGGCGAGCCACGCCGAGCGCACTTGTATTTATCTGGCCAAAGTGGGCAGATTTGATAAGGCGACCTCTCTTTAGTTGAAAAATAGTCTCATCATGGTATTTTGGAGGAAACTTAATGCTTTTCTTATACGAGGTCGTATACTCTGATATGTTACGCGCGACTGACACATACTCTTCCCATTATGGTCAAAATTGAGTCTTAACATCCATCATGTTGGCCCCATGTGCAGGGCTGTTGCCGCGGCCTGGGTTCGAGTCCAGCCTGTGGCCCTTTGCTGCGTGTCATCCCCCCTTCTCTCTCTCCCCCTTTCACGTTTGCCTGTCCTGTCCGTTGAAGGCAAAATGCCCAAAAGAGATCTAAAAAAAATAAATAAATACAAATTAACATTAAATCAAAATACAATTATTATGCCGCGTATATGTATCTGAAAAAAAATGCTAAAGTCCTGTACAATATTTCTGGTGTTTTTGTGGTTTTTATGTTTTTGATAAGACATATTAGTGAATATTGCACCCTGCATTTTACACTTAACCAAGCTAAACAATCATTCATTGTACTTACATTTGTTTGGTATGGGCATTGAAGGACCAAACAAGCCGCTTTATTTTGGGCTACCTGTAACCTATTCAAATTACTTCCTGATGTACTGGACCAAATTACAGAACAATAGTGTAAGTGTGACACCAGTGCCTGCACCACTTGCTTCAATAAATGATTAGACATACATTTTCTGCAGTGTTGAATCACAGCCATACCTCTACCCATTCTTTGCACTATTTGATCTACTTGGTTGTTCCAGGACATTTGACTATCTACAGTAATTCCTAATAGTTTTACCTCGGTTACTTGTTCTATCTCTGTATCACCCATGGATGTCAATCAATCAATCAATCAATTTTATTTATAAAGCTCAATATCACAAATCACAATTTGCCTCACAGGGCTTTACAGCATATGACATCCCTCTGTCCTTATGACCCTCGCAGCGGATAAGGAAAAACTCCCCAAAAAAAAAACTTTAACGGGAAAAAAAAACGGTAGAAACCTCAGGAAGAGCAACTGAGGAGGGATCCCTCTTCCAGGACGGACAGACGTGCAATAGATGTCGTACAGAACAGATCAGCATAATAAATTAACAGTAATCCGTATGACATGTGCCATGGATATGTGAAGCTTAGGTGTTTCTCTTAATGAATGTTTTGAACCTAAAACTATACATTTGGTTTTTTTCCCCTATTTAGAACCAGTTTATTTCTTATCATCAATTTTTCTGTTAACTCTAATTCCTTATTTAAAATTGTAGTCAATTCATCAGTTGTATGTGCTGATGTGTAAATTGTCGAGTCATCAGCATACATCGCAACAGTGGCATGATTCAAAATCAGAAGAAAATCATTAATAAATATTGAAAACAAAAGCGGCCCCAAAGAACTTCCTTGTGGCACCCCACAACTCACAGCTCTCAGCTCCATGTTAGATGAGGGGTTAACAGTTGAAATTGAAATTGAATTTTGCAACTTATCAATATTTTGTTTTATGGGGTTAAAGCAAAGTATCATTCAGATAGAAAACATGATTATGCACGTGTAAAAGTTTAGAACATAGGAAAGCAACCAACAAAAAGAAGAAAACAAATGTATAATCAGTTTAGAACATAGGAAAGCAACCAACAAAAAGAAGAAAACAAATGTATAATCTCACTTCCAACAGACATTTCAATTTTGTCACACAGAAACATTTGGTAAGAGAGGGGAAGGCATGATCCCCCGGGGTGACAGGAAGGGACAGGATGTGGTGGAGAAAAGAAGCATTGTCTTAAGATCCTAGCAGGGCTGTTAATCAAGGTGTGTTGCCTCAGGGCGGAGGAGGGGACCCTTTTATAAGTTAATGACTTAAAAAGCATTTGAAGCACCTCAAAAGAACTCTTTACCCCCCCTTTTGGCACCCAGATGTCTGGAGGACGCATCCCTCCTGACTGGAGTAAGCTCGGGGGCAGGGCAATAAACATTTGACCCTCGCTTGTGGCCTTGTCATTGTCTATTTACTTGTAGTCCAGAATCTGGAGAGTTTTAGGAAGGTTGTATGCTCCTACAAGGGATATACCGGTTTTAAGGTATAAAAGTTGATGGTTATCATACCGTGTAAATTTGCTTATCCACGATATTAAAAAAGATGCAACTGGATGGAAAATCTCCCCATCATTTTTGTTATTTTCTAAGGGGAGACTCTTTACACAAACTTCTATCAACAAAATGTTTTTTAAGTTCCAATTAGTTCCCTTCTATTTTTGGTCTTTTAGGGCTCATTCTGACTAATAATAATATATGCTGTAATACCAAGATACCGTGATACCACAATATTGTCGACGACGGTCATCTTACAGTAAAAATCTCATACAGTTGCAACCCTATTAGTTTTATTCTCTTACCTCTTACCTAAAAAAAAAAGAAAGAAGTCACAGGGTAAGCAGTATCATCATCAAAAATCGGCATACAACGTCATTACAAATCCCGATGCATATCACATTTTCCTTATAAAGCCTCACTATTCACATCACATCTCATTCACAAGTTGCATAAATCCACATAGTCAGACATAATCACAAAGAAAGAAAATACCACCCAGGCCGTCCCAGGAAGGAAATAAGGCACCAAAAGAGCAAGAGAAAGAGCCTTAACTGTATTACCGTATAGTTGTTGTTTTCCAGTGCCTAAGCACTATCCTACAGCCAGTGATAAGAGCTAATCTACACCATAAAACTTGTTGGCCTGTCAAACCTGCCCCTTCTGGTATTATACCTAGTATGCAGAGTGTTGGGCTTTGTACCATTTCAGTACCAAGTACCTTGTTAAGGAAGAATATTATATTATTCCATAAATTCCTGGTCATTTGACAGTTGTATAACATGTGTTTAAATGTACCTTTGTCACTATCACATCTCCAACACAAATCAGATTCCCGTAGCTTGAGTCTTGCCATCTTACATGGGAGTCCAGTAGCTCCTATGAATAATACTATAAGTGATTAATCTCATCTGTATTTCTCTCGATGTTTTACACCAGGAACCCACAATTTCTTTGAATCTCTCATCAGTTATTTCTCTTTCTAAATCCCCTTCCCAGGCTCGTTTGAGACCATTGAGTTTTGGTGGGAGAGATTGTCTCATAGTACTGTAAAATCTCGAAGCCCCACCCTTCACCTGTTGTCTGTTCTGTAACATTTCTTGTATACTAGTTTGATGTATTAATGGAAGTTTTCTTTTCATGGACATTATACAACTTCTCAGTTGGAGATATTTCCAAAAGTCTTTCTTAGGAATTTTATATTTAATCATTATCTGTCCAAATGACATAAAATTATCATCCTCGAAAACATCATCAATAAAAATTATACCTGCCTCGACCCAAGTTCTCCAATAAAGCGTCTTCTTGCCCACTTTTAAGAGTTTGTTGTGCCAAAGAGGCGATTTTTTGGTAAAAGATGGTTTTTCCCCAGTAATTTGGTGTGATACTTTCCAAGTGTCCCTTGCAAACTCAAGCAATGGGTTCCTAAATGGTATTTCTCCTCCTGTCTGTGATATAAAAGCCCATACCGGAAGGGGTTCTGTAAGTTCCTTTTCAATTAAAACCCATCCTGGGACTTCATCTTCTGCCATATACAGTTTGGACATCTGATTCAAAGAAAAAGCATAGTGATACCAGTCAACTCTCGGTAGACTGAGACCCCCATCCTCATTAGCCGCGCACAGTTTAATTCTATTAAAAAGAGGTCTTCTGCCTGCCCATAGAAATGAATTTATTGCCCTATTGAATCTTGATAGTAGTGGGAGAGGGAATCTCAAAGGTAAAAGACATGTGATATAGTTGATTTGTGGAACTATTATCATTTTTAAGATGTTTATTTTGCCTAATAAGGATAGTCCTAGCTTTTTCCAATTTTGTAAAGTACTCTCAATTTTCTGAATAAGGGGGAGGAGATTTTCCATCATTATATTATTCAAGGCTGGGGTAATCTTAATTCCTAGATAAACCAAGCCTGAAGGAAGCCAATTAAACTGCCAGTTTTTTTCTAATCGCTGGTGGGCAAATCTTTGACAAAGGCATTGCCTCTGATTTCCCCCAATTTATCTTATAGCCTGAGATCAGAGAAAAGGAATCAATCACCGACAGTAAATGAGGAACAGCTAATTCTGGATTTGATGATGATAACAATACATCATCTGCGTATAATAGCAGTTTATGTTCTGTTTTTCCAGCGTGAATTCCCCTAATATTTGTGTTGCATCTAATGGCAGCCGCTAAAGGTTCTAATACTAACGCAAAAATCTTTGGGCTAAGGGGGCACCCTCGCCTCGTGCCTCTATGAAGGTCAAAGCTTTTAGACATCTTTCTATTTGTTAGTACTGAGGCTTTAGAATTGCTATACAGCAGTCTTACCCAATTTATAAATGAAGACCCTAATCTAAACCTTTGTAACATCTTAAATAAATACCTCCACTCTACTCTAGCGACATAGGTTCGATGTTATTCCTTGTATGCCAAATTAAATGTAATAACCTGCGAACATTGTCTGCAGAAGACCTCCCCCTAATAAAACCCACCTGGTCCGGGTGAATAAGACTGGGTAAGTGTTTCTCCAGTCTTAAAGCTAGAACCTTAGCCAATATTTTGACATCTACATTAATAAGTGAGACCGGTCGATAGCTTCCGCATTGCTGGGGGTTCTTGCCTTTTTTATGTATGAGTGTGATCACAGCGGATTGCATGCTGTCTGACATATGGCCTTTTTTAAGTGCATCCTGAAAAACTGTGCGCAGCTTTGGTGCCAAGATGTCAGAAAATGCTTTATAAAAATCTGTGGGGAAGCCATCCCCCCAGGGGACTTCCCAGAATTCAGATTTTTTTAAAGCTTGCTGGATTTCTTCTAATGTAATATCTCCCCCAATTTCTTTTTGTATTTGTTCTGATAGGGATGGCAAGTGTACCACTGACAAAAAATTGTCTATATCCTCCTCTGTTTTGGTGAACTGTGATGTATACAACGATTGTTAAAATGTCCTAAATGTCTCATTTATCTCCCCACTATCTGTGGTTAAGACCCCGTCATCCTTTAACACAGATGTTATTAGTGTTTGATTGAATTGTTGTTTTGCTCGTTGAGCCAGAAACCTGCCAGCTGTTTCCCCTTGTTCGTAGTACCTCTGTCTACACCTTCTTCCAGAACATCTATTGCTAGTTGAGATTTCTGTGTTGTTCTTGTGTTAGGGATATTTGATTTATCAAGTACCAGGTTTCTCACCTGGTTAAAATTTAGGGATATTTGATTTATCAAGTACCAGGTTTCTCACCTGGTTAAAATCCCCCCCAAGTATCACAGGTATTCCCAATCTGTTTCACAGTATTGCAAATGTCAACAAAAAAATCTGGAGAGTCAGTATTTGGGGCATATATATTAATAAGAGAACATCTAATGCCACCAAAACTTGTGTCTAATGCAACCCATCTGCCATCCCCACCAGAAAGTTGCTTATGGATAACATAATGTTAAGGTTCTTAGGGATTAGTATGCACACTCCCCTCTGTTTGGAGGAGTAGGCACTGAAAAATATTTTACCAACCCAGTCTCTCTGGAGTTTTGTGGATTCCTCATTATTTAAATGAGTTTCCTGCAAGAAGCAAAGATCTACTTTTTTTTGTTTCAAGTACAGAAGAAGTTTTTTCCTCTTAATAGCTAAATTTGCCCCTTTAATATTCCCAGAGAGCACTTTAAGCGTTTCTGTCATTATAAGCTGTATCTGTTATCTCGATCTGTGTCCCTGACCATTGGCCTAAACATTGTTCCAAACTGCATATAAACATGTCATTGTAAGCCACATTCTTAATTATCTGCTTCCCTGTGCTAAACATATACACACAAAAAGAATAAAAACATACACATAAAAGAAAACACTCAGCTGGCAACCACTTCCGAACCAGATGGTTTGCCATAACCTTAACCCCTAAACAACACAATGGAGTAATAGGTCCATGAAACTCGAAGTCCCATCCCCGCTGGACGCTCCCCCTGAACCCTTCCTTTCTTTTAACATTAATTTTTCTCAGTTTTTTTTTTTTTTTTCCCTCCTCCTCTCCCCTGTTCCTATTTTAGCTCCATCCCTGCATATAGTTTTAGTGGAGAACTATTCCCCATGCCTTACTTTGACATAGCCTACTGATATAAGGTTCATAGTCCATCCGAAACCCTGCGAGTTATAGCCAGATATATCTGGCAAATAAATTCCAAACCTATGATTCATTCTCATAAAATGTTAGAATCTTCCCTTCTTTTACATAGCAGCTCCCAACATTGAGTCCTGTACGCAATTTATGCAGATCTTTCAGTCTTTCACAGCCCTCACTATCAAGTTATTTATAAAAAAATTTAAAAAATCAAATAAAGTCAGATGCTGCAGGAAATCACTTATAATCCCCATAGTCCTGTAAATTAACTTAAAATATGACTCAATTTGTATGTTCAAAGATGACACAAGTATAGATCACAAGTTCAGATGGTTTGTCCTGGTCTTTCAACCGTTATCGCACCTTGCAGCATCCCAGTAAAGAAAGACAATAAATAAATAAATAAATAAAAGTAAATAAATATCCAATCTCCTCGAGTGCAGTGAGGGGACTGCAATGTCTGTAAACACCGTCTTCCATCGTACCGGCTGACTCAATGAGGAGGAAAAAAAAACAACAACTGCTGGATGATTTAAAAAAAAAAAAAGAGAGAGAAGGAGAAAAAAAAAAAAAAAAAAAAAAAAAATATATATATATATATATATATATATATATATATATATGTATTTGTATATGTCCAAGGTAAATTCTGATTTTAGCTCACCAAATCAGGGTGGTCACTTCGTCCACTTTGTTTTATCAGCCTCTTGATGACAGAAAAACTCCAGCATCCTCAGGTGAAGTGAAAGTGTGTCTGATGTTGTCGGCGATGACTCTCAGCGTGGCTGGGTATACCATAGTGTACCGTAGCCCCTTTTCCTGCAGCTTCTTTTTCACTCCATCAAACTTCTTGCGTTTGTGGATAACATCCTGAGGCAAATCCTGGAAAAAGGAGACTGGTTTACTCTTCCATGTCGCTCGTCCTTTCTCTCTCGCCGCACGTAGAACAGCCTCCCTGGCTGTGAATCTCAGGAAACGTACCAGAATGTGCTGGTCTCTGCCTCCTCATTGGCCAGTTCTGTGGGAGCGCTCGATTTCAAAGTCCTGTGTCAGCTCGACATCCAGTGTTTCAGAGATGAGTTTCTGTACAAACCCCTGTATATCATGTCCTTCAGTGCCTTCCTCTATCCCCACAATGCGAACATTATTACGCCGCCTGGCATCCTCCAGGTAGATAACTCGCTCCTGCAGCTGTGTGACGGTTCTCATCGCTGTGTTCACCGCTGTTTCTCTGACCCCATCTTTATCCTCCAGCACCGAAGTCCGTGTTTCAGCCTCAGTCACCCAAGCGTCTCCACTGTAGTTTGGACTGCATCCATGCCTGCTTTCAGCCCGCTCATGTCCGATGCAATGGTTTGGAGCAAAGTTTTAATGCTAGCTAGCTCAGCTGCGGTGTCTGTCTGCGGAGGCGCCATGTTGTTGTCTACGTCTTCTGCGGCCGGTCGGCTAATTTGGCCTCTCAGACTGTACTGTGTGATGGATTTTTGGACTCCCTGCATATTTCTTCCCTTCTTGTTCTAATATGTAGTTATTTTATCTATCTTAGATATCTCCAAAATCGTTATAGGAGGGTGAACTGGGTAAAGCCCCACGGAGTGTCACACTACCATCTTGGGTGCTCGCCTCACCGGAAGTCACCCGTCATTATGTCTAAGTCAAAGCTGCATCCGTTGACAAAAATCCTGCAATCGGACAGTCACTCACATTAAGCTGGGTTCTCAGTTTTCTAAATCCAGCGAAGGAGATGTCTCTTTCACTGGCTGCACTCGATGATGGGATGGTAAAAAAAACATTTAATCACTGCCAGGTTAGGAAACATTTTAGCATGCCTCTTTCAATACCTTTTTTTCTGACATTTTAATTATATTGTTTGGCATTTTATTAACATTTTTTGACATTTTATTACATTTTTTCAGAAATGTTCATAACTTTTTAATAATATTTTACAGCATCATCTGATTGGTCAGAATCTGAGAGTGAGGTTTATTGGACTAGTGCTTTAGCACTACTGTATGATTGAAGATGGAAAGTGTGACAAGTGCAGATGAAAGGTTGAATGCCAGAGAGGAAGTGATGTCTAAAAAAAAAAAAAAAAAAATCATGTCAGACGATGTGGCACAAGCACAGGTCTGAGTCAAGAATTGAGAACACTTTAACATCTGTTAGTGAGGCGGCATAGCTATAAAATCGTTCATTTTTGTGATAAAAGCACCAAATTTGGCAGATGTGTTGACAAATATATTTAGAACAAATCTGGATACTGGGGCATCAGAAACTCGCCCACTGGTGGCCAGAGCAGGCAATTGAATCCTACCTGCCCATGGACCCGTCCCGTTAATTGGATCCCCTCCTACATGTAATGGCTTCTAAGTTGGACCATGCTCCATGCCTCCACCAAGTTTCGGTTGGACAGTTTTCACATAATCCTCATCCAAAAATGAATGGAAGTGAATGGGCGGCCACGTGTGGGCGGCCTGTGGAAACGCCCCCAAATTGCTGCAGATGGCTGTACTAGTTAGATATCATATGTTCAAACTGTTACAGTGTAACTGTTAAGTATGTTCACTGAACATTGTTAAATGGCCTTATAAATAACTATAAATCTCACCATTGTGTTGGATGTCTTTAGTTTACTATTGTCCTACATTAGAATGAAACATATTTTTCACTTTAACAGGTCTCTAAATTATATTTGTGGTGCTGAAAACATGGTAACAGCAGCTTGGGGGGGTGACAAAAGTGTTCTATTCTGGTATATTAAGCTATAAATGTACCAAATTTGGCGCTTTTATCGCAAAAATTAACAATTTTTTAGTTAGTTAATTTATATTATAATTTATAATTTATATTATAATTTATATATAATTTTTTAATTAGTTTGTTAGCAGAATTATACAAAAACTGCCTGACCGATTTTCACAAAATTCAGTGGAGGGATGTAACACATGCCAACTTAGAATACATTAAATTTTGGTGTTGATCCAAGTCAGGGGGCGTTTGCACGGGCCGCCCACACGTGGCTGCCCATTCACTTCCATTCATTTTTTGGATGAGGATTACGTGAAAACTGTCAAACCGATTTTCACAAAACTTGGTGGAGGCATGTAACATGGTCCAGTTTAGAAGCCATCACATTTTGGAGTGGATCCAATTAACGGGACGGGTCCGTGGGCAGGTAGGATTCAATTGCCTGCTCTGGCCACCAGGGGGCGAGCTTCTGATGCCCCAATATCCAGATTTGTTATAAATATATTTGTCAACACATCTGCCAAATTTGGTGCTTTTATCACAAAATTGAAAGATTCTGGGGGCGTCGGTGGCTTAGTGGTAGAGCAGGCGCCCCATGTACAAGGCTGTTGCCACAGAGGCCCAGGTTTGACTCCAGCCTGTGGCCCTTTGCTGCATGTCACTCCCTCTCTCTCTCCCCCTTTCACACTTGTCTGTCCTATCCATTATTATCCAAGGCTAAAAATGCCCCAAAAAATATCTTAAAAAAAAAAAAAAAAAGATTTTGGAAAAATATTGAGCTATGCCACCCCATTATGTTTAGTTACCGCAAGTAATATTGTTGTCTGATATTCAGGAGTGTTATTATCTGTTCCACTCCTGATTTCCTGATATCCTGCAGCCCACTTAAACAACAAACTTCCCTCTCCTCTCTTTCTCCAGAGCATGCCTGGCCTCTCGTGACCCATACTGCATCTGGCTGCGGACCGGGAGTTGTGCCAACATGGCACCAGGTTTCAAGTACGTGTCACTTCCTCTTTTCCTCCCTCTCTGTCGCTTTGGTTTTTTCCTCTCTTTCTTCTCTAAGCCATCATCAATTCGACAGCTAATAAAGCTGTGACACCTCAACTCATATATCTGCTGCAGCGAGCAGTGGCTTGTATATGTGAGAGATGTAAATCCATGATGCCTTTCACCCTTGCAGCCAAAGTAAAAGGATGGATGAGGAAACATAATGGGAACAAATGTTAAAATGGATGTCAGCAAGAATGTACTGCATGCACTCTGTTGGTATAAATCTCTTGGTTTAAAACTTTGTTGGAAAGGACTCAGTTTGTTCTCTGAGTTTGTGTTGGAAGCATCACAAACACTTGTTCAGTAACTGTCACCTTAATCTCTTTGTGAGCTTTAAAGTTCGCTTTTCCACATTTGCTGACAGTATAATATACACTGATGGCCGCTTTGTTAGCTCCGCCATGACAAGTCATTTTGATATGACAGTGTCACACAGCAGCTGCCCATTCCAACTCTTTATGATCAGATCTTGTGACTGTAGCACATTGATCTCTGTGACATCCTGATGGAAGGTACCATTAGAAGATGTGTAGATTGTGGCCATAAAGAATGCACATGGTCAGCAACAACACTAGGTCTGGCTTGTACACCACTCTCAGCAGGTATTAAAGGGCCTAATGTTTGCCAGGAAAATCCCCCTCACCATCAAACCACCAGCAGCAGTCTGAGTTTTTGATACAAGGCAGGATGGATCCATGGATTCATGTTTACACTTGTAAATGCTCTGCATCATGCCTAACAACGCCCCTTAGCCACTCAGAAGCACTGTTAACCACAGCTTCTAGTGGCTAATTTGCTCAACACAGACCAGAAGATGTGTCAGAGCAGAAGAGGTTTTTCTGATTCAGTCTTGATGAGCCCCACAGCCTTGTTATAATGTTTGGTCATTTGATGTGTCTGTCAGCTTGTACCAGATCTACTTTATTAATGCAGCATTTTAACCAGCACAAATGCCGCTCACTGGATGGTTATTTTTATGCCTGTGCAGTAGCCGTGGCCAGAGACATTATGTTTGTCGGTTGTCTGTCTGTCCGTATGTCCCTACGTCCATTCTCATGAACACTATATCTCAAGATTTCCTCGAGGGAAGTTTTTTAAATTTGACACAAATATCCTCTTGGACTTAACAATGAAATTATTCAATTTTGGTGAATAAAGGTCAAGGTTACTGTGACCTTACGTCAGTCTCATTTTTGTGAACGTGATATCTCAAGAACGCCTTGAGGGAATTTTTCAAATGTGGCAAAAACGTCCACTTTGACTGGACAATGAACAGATTAGAATATTCTGGGGTCAAGGTGACCCTGTCTGTCTCATTCTCGTGAATGTGATATCTTCTATGAGAATTTCTACAAATTTGGCACAAACATCATCTTAAACACAATGAGGTGGTTAGAATTTGGTAGTCATAGGTCAAAGGTCACTGTGACCTTGAGTCTGGCTCATTCTTGTAAACGTGATATCTTAACTTGAGAGAGTTCCCTCAAAATTGGTACAAATGTCCAGTTGGACTGATTAGAGGTAAGTGGCCATAGGTCAAAGGTCACTATGACCTCACAAAACATGTTTTTGGCAAGAAATTATTTACATTTTTTGACAACATTGCACAGAAATGTCTAATAGGATAAAATGATGAAGTGATGGTATTTAAATCCAAAAGGTCCAAGGTCAACTTCACTGTGACATCATAATGCTCTGTAAACACCATATGAAAACCATCAGAACTCAGGAACAGAAGAGGAGACATTTGGTCAGATACTGAATCTGCTATGTAAAGATATAGGGGAGTAATAGCGTCCTGAGCAAACGATGAAGTCGCCCTTTTTGTGTGTTGTAATATGAGTTTCTCTGTAGTTTGTTGTGTTAAGCTAGTCCGTTCCTCCTGCCTGCTTCTCCAAACTGGGGGCGTGCTGACCACCATCAACTGTAGGTAATACACTAACTAGGGATAATTACCTCATTTAACTCCACTTCCAAAAATCCAAACTAAACTAAACTAGAAACTTGATCAGCTTGTTGGAAAATAAATCCCACTAGATAGTTACACATCCTCTGACTGTGGATGAAGAAAAAAAAATAAAGAATGACATGAAGTGAACAAATAATCAAAGCTTTTCTTTGCATCCAGAAACACTTAAATGTTCTCATCAGTTTAGAGATCCAAAGCTGCTGTGTACTCACTTAGTCCGCAGTAAAAAGATCAAGGGGAGATTGTTTAATCGGGAACACTCAAAGGAAATGGCTCATGTTATCCTTCGCTGTTCTATAAATAATTGGATTGATATTTAAAGCAATATGTTAACTCTCCTCAACAAAGCAAACAGGAAGTGTCCTGGTGTTTACATGCTCATCAGATCAGATGAAGTTTAGATGATCATCAGGGGAAAGTTTCCACACGAGGCATTTCAGAGTTCACACTCTGGCAGACAGCTGGCGTGCCGGGCATTTATGCATGGCTGATTCCTGATCATTGATCTGCTGATCACACAGCCACCATCCCCACAGTGTCACTGCAGGTAACACACTTTGTTTGAGCTGGGACGACAGATGCCTCAGCGCTGAACAGCATCAGTGTCTCTGAAAGACACATGTTCAAGGACAAGAGGTCATCCTGCTGCTCATTACTAAACTTTAACGTCTGATCAGAAGAGTTTGTGAGACAAACACTGAGTGAGGCGTTTAGATAAGTTGGTTTTCAGGCTGCAAACACTCCACAGTTCTCCCAGGATTAAAACAACTCCACCCCCGAAAAGATGAATATGAAAATAATATTGTTTAGATTTATTTTGGCTGAGGGGCAGGGGAGCAGAGGAACGGCAGAGTAAGTGGCGGTTCGGCCGCAGATCGATTGTCATGAAGTCTTGTGGAGTGGGCACGAGCTACCTGACACTTTGGAGTTATTGATTGGAAGGTGGCGCCACAGTGTGTGTGTGTGCTGCTAAAATCTCATCTTGTCTCAGCATATTGATGGAGTCAAGCACAGAAACACCTGGGGTTTCATCTTCAGGCTTCGACTCTCGTGTCTTGAATTTAGAGTCAAACTAAAAGCATCGAAAGGAGTTACTCCGCACGTTTTGGTCCATTAACAACAAACATGTCTACACTTTATATCAGGGGAGACTTATTTCTAAAAGCACCATATTAATGTACAAAATTAAGGATTTGTGAAACAGGAAAAACAAAAGAAAGCCATCAGATCTATGGCATCTGGATTCTCTCCAATTGCTTTTTCTTTTTTTGGTACAAATCATCAGTGGAGCTGATCCTGCCTCAATCACAACTCTGACTGCACTTTGGGCTTTGTTTGTTGTTACTATAGTAGGGCTGTACTTAGTCAAAGAAAATTTTGGTCAATTGAATTTCTACCTTAACCAATCCATTGGTTGATGGGGAAAAAGTTCTGCATGTTATCTCTGGGTTATCTAAATCAGCCACAGTGGAACGAAGCCTGTGGGGCTCGCCCGGTGAGACTAGTGAATGTCAAGCTAATTGCCAGCTGTCAGTGCTGCAATGTGCGTCCCTCCCATGTTGTTTGTTTGCTGTGAGATGTTCAGAGGGAATGTAGGTGTCAATCTTATGTTTTGATGCTTTAAGGAGGAGATAAGAGCAGCCTCCTCCAATAGGAAAGAGGCTCTCGCTTTTCTTGAAATCTGATTGACTCAGTCGCAGTCATCAGTCATTACTCATGGCAGATCAGGCTAGTTTGACTGTTAGACAGAAAACATGGAAAAGCCGGTTAAAAAAAAGAAAGGGTGGCGCGGAAAAAACTCGAATAAAAAAACTTAAATCTTTACAAGTAGAGGCAGCAAAGTGCTCCAAAATAACCGACCTGTTGGGCCGAGGCGTTGGTTGAGGCTGCTGGTGTTGCTAACGACGGAGATGGAGCTGGAGCCGACAGTGCCATTATAGCAGGTATATTAACATTAGCTAATGTTCGTGAGTGTGTAATGTGCAAGTTTGGCTTTGGCAAATTGCGTATTTCTTCTAGGTGTCCGGTTCAAGAGGCCAACTAGCCTACTAGGTATTGCATTAAGTCATTATAGTTTAAACCTATACTAAAAGAAAATATGTTCTTGCTTTTTTCCTGTGGATGCATGCAGTTAACATTAGGTGGTGTTCCCAGTCCCAACGACAATGAAGCTGAGGGACAGACTAACCCCAGTCGTGAGGAGGAGGAGGATGAGACCAGAAATATGACAGGTGCAATGTGAAGGCATAGCCTACTATGCATTACATTTTAGCCAGAGGAAAACCTTTTTAGTAGTACGAAGTGGGATTTTTTTGTTGTAGTAGTAAGTTGACTAAAAGTTGACTATAGGGCCTATTGCCCAATTTATACCTCCTTAGTTCATGGCTGTGAGCCATGGAGATATAAATTGGGCTTATGTAACACAAGAGCAGGGCTGGGCAGGACAGGGCAGATAATTATATTGTGCATAAAATTAGATGCATTAGGATAGACTCATATGCTCTTATTTTAAGTTAAATAATAAGACCATAGCCATTTATGCAGTTGATTCTGAGGACAGCGTTTGTGTAGTGTGTACAAGCATATAGAGGATTATAGGTAGAAACGTGTGGGCCAGTGCGCCTGAATGTCCCGGGCAGAATTTGTGTCCCAGTCCGCCCCTGGTCTCGTCTCTTATACAACATATGTGAACATGTAAAGATACTTTATTTGCACTTAATTATACATTCATCCTTTTGTTTTTGTGCAATCTTGTAATTCTGCATGTGACTACCACTAGAGTAAATCTAAAAAAAAAATCAGATATGAGCATTTGGAAGCTCATTTTTCCACGCTTTTCCATTCTTATGTGTTGCGTGTTTTTGGGAGCAAACACCAAGACACATTCGTTGTATGCTTGCATTGGCTAATAAAACAGATTCTGATTGAATGTATGTCATGCTGACATAAAATCCCCAAACCAAGAATCATAAAGATACAAAAAATCTCCAGGGTTGTGTAAATAGTAACCTATGCGTGAATGAGAACGGCTTGGTCTTATCAACCCTAACCGTGACCCAAGCACTTTAGACCTTCCTCCAAGCTTGTAGTAATGTACTAGATTGGTCAGTAGTATTGCATTCTCTGAGGATGACTGATTTTAGTAACTGTTTACAGTAAAAAAAAGAAAATCACTTTATACACTGGGCCTTCAAAGTGCTCTCTGAAACTAGACCTGGCATGACTTGTGTCCAAAAAATGAAAAAAATCAAAACTTTGTCGTAGAGCTAAACCAAATACATCATTGGAAAGGTCTCAACCTGGAGAGTAACACATGCCAGTATGGAGATTCTACATGGCTCCTGCTTTAAAATATTGACCTTTGAACCTTGACCTCGATGCATGTTTGAAGGCTTATAATTCAGCAACAAAAGGGGGTACAGACATGGGACCAACTGTTATAGAGAGCTCTTGACCTCAACTATCATGTGAGTGTAGTCAACAACTGGGGGTGCTGTCAGATATGGGTAAAATATGGATAAAATTAATTTTCACCCATTTAGAAATTAGATATTTAAAATCTGATTGCACAAATGTGTTTACCATCCCCTTAAAGTCCACAGTGTACTCTCAATTCAGTATTTACAACTTCCATATCGGAAGAAGAAATTCCCTAGGACCGCGCCATGCAGCTTGATACATATCAGCAACATAGTTGTAGTTCTTCTGATTTGCAAAGTTGGGTTCTAAATAGGGTTGTAAATAGATATATCTACTGAATATATCAAATATCTAGTAAAGCCGAACTAGTAAGTTAGTACTCTAGAAATGGCGTTTTTTGGGATGGTAGTTCTTCTGGCTTGTAGAGTTGTAAAATAGGGTCATAAAAAGGTATATCTAATAAATATATCAAATATCTAGTACAGCCGCACTAGGCCATCAGCGGCTAACACCATGGAGTGTGAGGTGAGCCCTCATGTTTGTAGTATTATTTTTCATATGACATCGGTTGCAAATCACATGTGAAATATTCAAGTCGTCCTTTCCTTCCGTATTAGAAGATCCAAAAAGTCCAGACATTTTAATTTAAACGTATACAGCACGTCTGATTTCTTTCTCCGGTGCCTCCATCTTTGTTTTGATAAACTTTCTGCCAAATGCTGCTGACTGACACCTCTGTTCCTCAGTTTAATGGGACATTAACTGTACATGTATGTGTAAACACGTAAAAAGTCCTGTTACTGTAGCAACGTTAGAGCCAGCACTGTTTTGGTCATTGTCCGCCATTGCACTAAATGTCACCTCATGTGTGACGCTGTACAGAGAAAGTAACAGTGCACACTCTGACATCACAGGCTGAAAACTCAGTTTTCCCAGTCAACAATGAAAATGAAGTTTCTGATAATCTTCAACCTGCATGGAGTTTTACAAAAACTTACATTTTCCATGACCTCTAACATAGTTTGCATGTGGATGAAAGGATAAAACAAATAGAAAGAGCTACGTTTTCAAAAATACCCATGTACATGTGGACTAGGACTAAAAAGTTCACATTTTGAAGAATAGAATAGAATATAAATAACTTTAGTTATCCCGAAGGGAAAATCAGCTGAATTCAGATACATGGTTTTTAATAAGACATTGGATCAGTGAGTGATGACGGTTCCAGGGTAGATGTTTAATTTTGAGAGCTTACAAGGCAAACAATTATTATCTTAGTATTTCTAAAGTCCCTGAAAATCTGCCTCTTTCTCTTCTATTACTTCTTGCTTTCTTGCTTCTTGTTTGATTGACTTCTGGTCAAAAGACAGAACTAATGGAGGAGCAGAGGGTGAGTTTGAAACCCAGCTGTCCTGGTCCAGCTGTTGAAAAATGAAGCGAGGTTACACACAGGAAACAGCAATATCTACTGTACTTATAAGAAAGACAACTGACTTTTTAATAGAATCACAGTGGCATGCAGCCGCAACAGAAATGAGACGCTGCAGGGTGATTAAGAACGAGCCGGCGGAGATGAAAAGGGACGAGGAGGGAAACAGAGAGGGAGGCGAAGATGTGATGCAAGAGGTGGAAAGGGAAGAGTGACGAGTGAGAGACAGAGCTCAGATACTGATATCAGTGTCAGACAGTCAAAGTAGGTAAAAGGAGATGTACAGAGGCAAACAGATAAACACAGACAACAGGTATAGATTTATACTTTTATTTAGTCTTGGTCCCTTCATTGGATTCACAGACTTAAAAGCCGGCAGATTTACCTCTCCATCGTCTGTTGTCTCTGCATTCCTCTTTCTTCTCTGATAATCAAAATGTCAGTGCTGTCTCCCACAAAATACAGTTGTTAACTGTAATTTGCTTTCACAAATTGGTGTTAGAGGAAACTGCTGCTCCCCAGCAGTCACAAAGAGCAGGCTGAGCACTTTGACTACTAAAACGCTTTGATGGACACCGACACAGACATGTATGTATGTATGTGTGTATGCAAAGTTTGGTGAATTTTCACCCATGGGAAGTATGATTTCCTCGGAAGAAGAAAGAAGAAGAATGCCTAGGATTACAATACTGTCCTGGCAGCTTAGCTGCCCGGACCCTAATAAAATTAACTTGACCTTTAAGGGGGGGTGGGGAAACACTGATATGCAAGGTAGCCTGGTTGCACCTGTTGTTGATGTTGTTGGATGCCATGTCAACTTCAGCCTGTTACATGCATTGTGTCTTTTCAAAATACACTTCAGTTTTTCACAGGAAATGTATTGTTTGCATACAGTCGTTGTCAAGATAAATGCAGTACGTCAGAACAATACCATGAATTGATGTTTTTTACCTTCAACAACAAACGCATATGGTTACATTTAGCCAACACACACACACACAAAGTTGGGTTGAGGCAACAAAAGCACGTGGTTGGGTTTTGGAAAAAAGAACAGGGTTTGGTTTTACAATCATATGGGAGGTGAACACTGGCCTCCTGGATGAAAGTCAGTGATTGTTGAACCCATCTGCCACCCCTCCCTTAAGGCCTTCGCACACTGAGTCAGTTTTTTTTCGGATGCGTTCTTTTAATCCGTCATCTGAAAAAAAAAGAAGTAACACACAGAAACCTGATGTGTTTTATTGTGCCAAAATTCGCAACATGTGACAAAATTTGGCACCACAGCTGCGGAGCTGTCTACCCTCTCAGTCTCCACCTCCTCCTCCTCTTTATCGTCATCCACCTGAATATTACTATCTGACCTGTTGAAGTGAGCTAACTTACTTATGAAATGATTCTGTTCCTCTGTGTTGTCGTGGCTGTGCCCCCCCGCCACATTTTCTTCACTGTCTCTTGGTCAAACGTCTCTCAAGGCTCTGACGGATACGAAAAATGCAGAAAAATGAACCTGTTCCGAAAAGTTTAATGAAGGATGAAAGTTTCGGACTCAGTGTGCAAACATGATTGACACAACATGAGGGTGTATTTATTTTTAGGCATGCGACAATTTTGGATGAAAAAAAAGAGGGAAAAAAAGGCCTTTACTCAGACTTTTGGCCTTCTTAACTTATGTTGTAGTCCTGCTGCAATTTCCCCTGACACTGTCAGACACCGTTACAAATTGACTGCGCCTGGCGTGCATATCACGCCAATGTGAAAGGACAGCTCACTGCCCAAGTGCCGATATTTGATGTCTTCGGAACGAGGCAGGCAAGCTGGTTAGTGTCATGGAGAAAATGGTCCAAATGAAATATGAGCTAGGAACATTGCAGATAGTAAAGTTACTCTTCTAAATTAAAATATCACACTGAAATGATTGAATGATATAAATTAAATGACACTTTTCAGTTTGATCCAGAAAATAAAGCTGACTTCTCCAATCCAAACAAATTCAGCAGAATAAGATGATGTCAGAGGCAAACTGTAGTGTGATGATATCAGGAATCAGGAGGAGACGTGAAAAGAAAAAGAGGGCAACGACAGAAAAATGGGTGCAAGCAGGGAGATGTGGAGGATTTATATATGAGAGCATCATTAGAGTGAGTAGAGCAGAAAGATTTGAGAGAAGAAGAAGAAGACAACATCAGCGGTGGCATGACAGCCACGTCAGCATCCTCTCCTCTTTTAGCAAAAGAGAGGAAAAATGACTTTTCTGTTTCCAGTTCTTCTTTTTCCAAACTAACTCTACCACAGTGACCCAGTAAAAGTCTGCGGGTTACATGTAACTCATCAGCAGACATCATTGCCTTTAATAAACATCATCATGTGTTAGAATGTGTCGGAGGCTGATGGGAGAGCAGTCAGTGCTCGTCCTGTGTGCTCTGCACTGAAGTGAAGTTTGACCAAGTTTGGTGATTATCCTCTATTAGTGTCAGTGAAGATCTCATCACAGCTTCCTGGATCTGATCCACCTCTGTTAACATCAAAACTCCCGACACAGTACAGTCCAGTCACATGTCCCACCCACCTCATTCAGACTTTATCCTCAGACTGTGTGACTTTTCTACAGCTGAACTGAACACATTTGGAGCCAGATCTGCTGTACTGGGGGTCTGGGAACCATTCACCCAACCAACCAAGTTAAAGTTTGGTCTGTAAAAAACAAATCAGCCTAGTCCAGCCTGACCTCAGTATAAATACAGCTTCTGAAGACGCAGATATAATTCAGAGCTTCACTCAACTGAACATCTCTGAGCTGAACTGAGTCCAGCTTCTCAAACTTCGGCTGATAAGTGGAAGATTTCCTCCAGGGAGAGAAGGAGGGATGAAGGGATGGAGGAAGGAAGGCAAGAGCTGGAGTGAAAAAGGACATTTTACAGCATACAGAAGTTGAACTAACTTCAGCAGAAGAGGGAGAGAAAGAGAGGATGAGGCAGGTAGAGGAGGAAGATGGAGGGAGCAGAGGAGAGAAAGACGAGGGACAAACAGACAGGTTCCACAGGAGATGAGCACCAGATGGACTCGGTTGTCGTGGCAGCAAGTCAGCCGTTTCCCCTGGAGATGGTGTGTGTGTGTGTGTGTGTTGAATGATGTAACGAGTTTTGTTGGATGATGTATTTTCCCAGAAATAATTGTGATAATCAATATTATTGTCATTTTGAGACCATATTATGCCACTGATATAGTAGCATAATAACGCAGTGTTAATTTTGGTAGCTATTTAAGATTCCTATTAGTTTTATGTCAGGTTCACACTACACGATATCAGCCCAATTATAGCCCATTGCAGCATTGTATGGTGTCGGCTCAGATCGTGAACAACAAGTGTCATACGTGATAATCCATCATTTCATCTCGTGTAATGTGTCACAGTAGACGACAACCGACGCCACGTCTGGGACGCCTCACGAAGTCCCAACAGAAAGTCTAGCATGTTGGATTTTCTTTTGTCTTCCACAACTTCTCCCTGTACAGCAACAACACCCCAGCCTTTTGATGTTTCCTGTAGGGACGTTGCCACACAGAGTTACAGCAGAAGCACTTTATCAACCCGGTGAGTACTGCCATTAGCATCAAGCTAGCAAAGAATGTTCTTTCTTTATAATGGAGGATATAAAGGAATAAAATTTACAGATAGTATCTGGGACTTTACTCCACTGCAGAGGGTCGCAGCTTCATTTGAAACAGACTACATTACAAACATTATTTCTCATTCCCTCTGTAGTTTTATATTTCTATTTTTAATCTCCTTCCGTTTGATCTGTTCAATTTAA
>NC_065527.1:37083166-37125323 GCF_006386435.1 Epinephelus moara | reverse complement strand
TACATTGTCTAGCTAGTAACAGGAGTTTTGTTATGAGTGTACTGAGAGGGAAAACAATGCAGGTTCCCTTTTAATGTCCATGCCCAAGATTGTACAGAGCTCTTTTTTAATATTTTTCCAAAAATGTGCAATGAAAGGGCATTTCCATATTAAGTGAAAATAAGTTCCCAACTCTTTCTTACATTTTTTACACATGGGAGATACATTGGAGTTGCATTTATTGAGAAACTGGGGTGTACGTTGTAGCCTGTGAAATATTCGGTATTGGCTCTCATTTAACCGATTACATAAGAATATTTTACTTGACAATGAGAATATCTTAGACCACTCTTCCTGGCTAAATTGGATTCCTAGGTCCTTCTCCCATGTACTAATAATTTTATCAATGTTATATTTGTCCAAGGACTGTAGCTTCCGATAAAAAATGGAAATAAACTTTTTTGTAATATTTGGAGTGAGAAGGTCATCAAGAGTGTTCCTAACATACTTATCATCAGGAAACTTGCAGGCAGAGAATATAAAATGTCTGATCTGTAAATATGCAAAAAAGAATGTGGACGATATTCCATATTTAATCTGAAGTTGCTGAAAAGACATAAATGTTTCTGCTTCAAACAGGTCTCCGATTGTTTTAATACCTTTTGTAAACCACTCTTCAAAAACCCCTTTCCCTTGTTCAGCTAAAAAGAAGTTATTGTTAATTTTTGGTTGAAGGGATAATGAAGAGTTTTGATGACCATCTTAGAGATATCATACCATGTTTTTAATGAACGTTGTTTTAGTTTTGTTTTTTGTTAGTCTTGAACAACGGACTGCAGCTTGGGAGGTGTCTTGCCAGTGTTCATTTGGACAGGTATTTTGGATTTAGTCTTAGTCTTGAGATGAAAATGTTAGTTTAAGTCATTTTTATCCTTCTCGGTTGATTTTTAATTTGAGTGTAGTTTCAGTTAACAAAAGTTCATGAAATTTTAGTCAACTTGTAGTCATTATGATTTCTATGTTTTTTCATCTTTAAACTAATCCAATGAGGCTAATTCATGTATCAGATATTAGAATCAAGGTGACAGGTTGTATAAAAATTTCATTTAGACAAATAATTTCTGCACACTTCCAAACTGTCATTTCTGCAGCAGTGTTTGACAGGTTTAAGGGCTGATTTGCGAGCACACACTGACTGATCATCATTTGAAAAGCTCAACATCTCTCTGTTTATGCTCTCAAAAACGTTGACACCACAAATAACTAATCTGAGACAACTAGGATTTGTACCCAGGTTCACTGTAAACTCTGACTTATCCATTTGACTGTTAAGAGGCAGAAAAATATCTTCATTAAAGTCTAAATTTTTTCTTCATCTGCAACATGTTAGTCTGGAGGTTTAAACTTGTGTCCTCTCACAGAGTTGGTGATTCAAACTAAACTTTAATCTCTGTCAGAGAAAACTGATCTGAGTTCAGACTGTTTACTTACAGCACAGCTACACTCACAGATAACTGAGCCTCCTACCTGCCTGTCAAACACCATCAACCCAGAAACCTTCTCCAGTCTGGACTGAGTGAAGTCCTGTGGGGATCAGATGTGAAGTGAGGAGGCTGCTGGCTGCGAGCGGAGCTAACTGTTAACAGCCACCGCTGCAACTAACAAACTCCACAAATCCATTTAGCAGCTCCACCATCTACAGTCAGACACACACTGCTGATTATTTACTGTTGAATTACAGCTCACAACTCGCACCAATGGCTGACGCTGCTCTGCTCTGACTGTTTCTGCTGGCTAGTGAAACATCCTGGTGCAGACTATTTACTGAAGTTTACAGCCCTGCCAACTCCTCAGTAAGGAAAGTAGCTATTGGCTGTTCTAAAAGTCACTAGAAGTCGTTAAATGACGTCATCGCCTAATTTGCATAATTGGCCATGTGCATGTTATTGTAATGGACGCTGTAGGAGAAAGGAATAATGTCGTGGAAGAGACAAAAAGTGAGTAAAAAATACCCTGAATATGTTTAGAACTACAAGTGAACTTTCTTTCAGTGACTTACTTTAGACAAAGAAAATTTTCCTGACAGTAAGCCAGGGTGGGATCAGCCAGCTGCGCAATTGTGCATGCGCGATTCATTTGCAGTCTGGACACAGAGGGATGAACATCTCCTGCTCTGATTGCAGCTGGGAGGGACTGCTGTGCAAGGACTGGGCCGCCTGTGAGTGCTTTGGGATGGGGGAGGGGCCCATGGCAGCACCCGCTGCTCATTGAGAAAAGTAAGAACAATGCGTGCTTCATGTCAGAGTCTCCAAAAGTCTCCAATAACACCAGAAAAAGTCGCTAGATTATGTCACTAGTCGCTATTTTGAAAAAGAGTTGCTAGAGGCGTCTGAAAACTCGCTAAATATAGCGACAAAGTCGCTAAGTTGGCAACACTGGTTTACAGCCAGTCTGTGCTCTAATCTCAAACTGCTCATGGACAATGGATCATAGTTGTTTGTTTCTGGCTGCCAGCATTAGCTAGCTGAATAGTTGTCTATTTCAACTTCAAAATGTTGATTATAAAACCTTGCAATCTGTTGATACTTTGTTAATGGTAGAATGGCTGGTACAAAGGGACAAGTCCACCTGTCCAGAGGTCAGGGGCACGAAACTTCTGGGGGAAAAAATGACAAAGTCCATGGATCCACATCCAGGGGTGTGTGGACACTGGTGGAAAGCTGACAGACCCCACCGACCTCCCACCCTCCCCGGGGTGGGTCCAACAACCACTGACTTTCACCTGGAAGGCCGGTGTTCCCTTCCCGTAAGATTGTAAAGTCAAACCCTGTTCTTTTTTCCTAGACCCAACCATGCCCATTTGTTGTTGAAGACTGATGTAGTGCATTTATTTTGGAAGGGACTATACGCAAACTGTACATTTCCTGTGAAATCAGAAGTGTATTATAAAAACAGACAATGCATGTAACAGGCTGAAGTTGACATGGCGTCCCAGAATGCCAACAACCAATGCTTCCAGGGTACCTTGCACATCATATGTAGACATGGAAAGTCTGCGACTAAGCAGCCATATGTGTCAAGTTCGGAGTGAGAATGAGTTTGCCCAGGGTCTTAGAGCCAGGACGCTTGTAATTTTCTTCCCCTGTTCTCTGGCCGAAATGACTTGTTCCTCCAGACCATCCATTCTAACATTAACCCTTGACAAAGTATCAACAGACAGCAATGTTTTTAAACCAACATTTTAAAGTGGAAATAGACAACTTTTCAGCTAGCTAACACTGGCAGCCAGAAACATGTATCTATGATCCATTGTTCATTTGAGAATCCCAGCAAAGAACATGTTTCCTTGCGGTGGTCCTCCGAAAATCAACAGTGGATAAAGTTGCTATATTCTGTATTGATCCATGATCAAGGAGTTGATAAGCACACAGCGTTAGCTAGCGAGCTTTGTATTCGAAGTAACTCGAATGCAAGGCTAATGTTATTTCAACAATAACTATCTCAAAAATATATTTCTCAATCTCTGTCCATACAACATAAAACTGAGGGTGTGGTACTCCCACATGTGCACGACTAAAACCAACCTGATCTCACAGAAATACGTGAAATGACCACGACCTCTTAACACCGCATTCCGTGGTGACAGCACATAATGGGTTGAAATTACGTGCCGGTACCACGGAAACAATGCCAATGTAAAGTCAATTAGGATCCTTTGTCATGGTGGACACACGGATTCCCTGATTCAACAACGTCACGTCAACCTCATTTTCCTCAATGATATCTTTAACATTGACCTGGCATGGCTTATGTCCAATTAATGAAAAAAAAAATCAAAACTTTGATATAGAGCTAAACCAAATACATCACTGGAAAGGTCTCAACCTGGAGAGTAACATATGCCAGTATGAAGATTCTACATGGCTCCTGCTTTGAAATACTGACCTTTGAACCTTGACCTCAGTGCATGTTTGAAGGCTTATAATTCAGCAACGAAAGGGGGTACAGACATGGGACCAACTGTTATGAAGGGCTCTTGACCTCAACTATCATGTGAGTGTAGTCAACAACTGGGGGTGCTGTCAGATATGGGTAAAATATGGATAAAATTATTTTTCACCCATTTAGAAATTAGATATTTAAAATCTGATTGCACAAATGTGTTTACCATCCCCTTAAAGTCCACAGTGTACTCTGAATTCAGTATTTACAACTTCCAGATCTAGGAAAAACACATATATTTTTAAAAACTACAATTCACTAGGACCGCGCCATGCAGCGTGAAGTAATGGGATTGTTAGTTCACACTGAGCTTGTCGTGTACTGATCTATACACTGAGCTGCTCTGAAATCTTTTGGGACAAGTTTCAAGTCTTTCAGAGGAAGTTTCAAGGACACTCCATAGCCTAAGAGTCAGAGACAGAACCGGAGAGCTGAGATCACACCAAAACAAAGTGTTGCATCCTTGGAGTGCACAGAACCTGTAAATGTTCTCTCCTTTAGGAAACTTTCTGCAGCCATTTATACGCCGTAATTACATTTCACAGCCAGTGAAACCTGTTAATGCCTCTACTGTGGAGCCTGAATGCGGAGAACATGAAAATACAATCAGCAACAACAATCTGATCACTTGGCTGTATTTTATAACTGACGCAGTCTATTTCCATCCCCTCCTCCGAGTTGCTCCCTGGTAGATGAACGAGGCGTTTAGATGCTCGAGAGGTTTCTGGCTTTATGGCAGCTCGCCGTCGCAACGACCTTCTCCCATTCTCTTTTCCCTCTCCTCACTTACAGCTCAGCCCACGCTGGTGGAAATGTAGCTCCAGAGATGGAGGAAATATGGTGATGGAGGGAGGGAATGAGTGATAAGGGAGATAAATATTGAGTGACTGAGGGGGCGGAGTAGTTAGCAAATAAGTGAGGTAGAGAGAGGTAAATATAGAGCAAGGCAAGAGAGGAAAGCATAATGATTTCATAATAAATCCAAACTTGTAGAGTTCATTCAATATCATAGACATTTTCTACAGCTCTTCTTCTGTTGCATGATTCATTTAGCCATAATTGGATTAGGTGGTCTGCATTTCTACTGGTATGTGCAGGGGGAACGTTTGAGAGGATACAGTGTGGCCAAGTATGTGAAAATCGCTTTGGCTGCTCTTAGTCTCCATTCTCCTGGTTTCAGTCTTTCCAGCAGATTTTGAACCTTGTGGCAGTGATTTGCATCCATACAGACATCAAGGTGAGGGTTGTAAAGAGCTTTGGATAAAAATCTTATATAAATACAGCATTTAGGCCTGTGTGCAGACCAGTCAAGTTCTTCCAGAGCAGACTGGGAAGCAACCAACGATTTTCAATCAGGTAGCCAGTGTTCACTTCCCGCAAGACTGTAAATCCAAACCCTGTTCTTTTTTTCTAAACCCAACCACATACTTTTGTTGCCTAAACCTAACTACGTGCCTGTGCTGGCTAAACGTAACCACTTGCATTTGTTGTTGAAGGGGAAAAAAAGTCAATTTGTGATGTTGTACTGATGTAGTATGTTCATTTTAAAAGAGACTGTATGAAACTGTACATTTCTTGTGAAAACAGAAGAGTATTTTGAAAACAGACAACACATGTGACATGCTTAAGTTGACACGGCGTTCTAGAACGTCAATGCACCCAGGGTACCTTGCACATCATATGTAGATGTGGAAAGCTCTATATGTGACGAGGTCGGAGTGAGAATGTGTTGGACGTTGTGCATGAGGACACTGTCATATTGAAATAATCAAGCATCTTCCCCAAACTGCTGCTACCAAGTCCCTGAGGACAGGGTCTGGCTATGAGGTGATTTTGGTGAAGTGGCCATAGTCATTATTGCAGGGTGACGTGATGCTCACCTGCCCAAAAATCTTCCACTACAGTACAAAAGTCATGATGTATGGTGTTTACATTTTTCTGTAAAAAACAGTATGACTCTTTGTATAATGACAATCTGATCCATTCAGTCCAATAAAGACTGGAAAGTCCCATTAATGTGTGTGGGGAGTCACTGTGTGCAACATGGGCTTTAACATGCAGAATCCTTTTTGGTGCACCCAGTAAGCAGCTTGAATGAATTGGGCACCATCTTGGAACACAACCCACTCACCAGGAAAAATGTTGGCACTGACAATTCTGCAAACCACGGATATGTTACATTTGTACATTACTAGTGGACAAGATTGAACTTCACGTTGTGACAATATGTAGTTAGGTTTATGCACAAAACCATTTGCATGTTTTGGCGACAAATACCTGGTTTTGATGGCACAATGCCTGCTGGAAAAAACAGTGCTGTTTTGGTGAAAAACAACACAAACAACCTTTCTTGACGCACTTCTGGCAAGAAAGCAGCAATGTCTTGGTAAAAAACAATCAATTTTCATGACACCTTCTTGGCAATAAACGCAAGCGATGTCTCGATTAAAAAACAACACCTTTTATTGCAGCAAGAAATATGATGATGCCTGATGTCACATTTTAGTCTTTTTTATACTTCATAGTATGCAGTGATGAAAACAACTGCCTTTTGTGACACTATCCCCATTGGCAAAAAAGCAAAGGGTTGCTAAAAAAAAACACCTAGGTTTGGTGGCTAAAAAGAAAAAACAGTGATGACCTCTGAAGAAACTAGTTTTGTTTTTTGTTGGTCTTGAACAATGGTTTGCAGCTTGGGATGCGTCTTGCCAGTGTTAATTTTGACAGCTATTTTAGATTTAGTCATAGTCTCAAGAAGAAAATGTGTTTTTTCATCACGCATGTGTCAGCGTCTGTGTCCTCCTGTCAGCCGCTCTGTCTAAAACCCAACTTTTTCCCAATTTTTGCCATGATTTTGGCTTTATTCTAACGTACATTTCTGAGAACTGTTAGATTTTAACCTTATCTTACATCGAGTGAGGAAGTGATAGCCATCGGGCACCGATTTCACTTGTTCTACAAGTCGCTGCCAAAACAACAGCTGACTACCTCTTGACAGCGTGGGAAAAACACGGAAACTTACCTGAAACCTTCCAGCAGGCCCACTGTCTGGGCCATCGGCGGTAAATTTCCAATCCTGGGTTATATTCTCCTATATCATCCACTTTCTGCTGTATCCAAACCCACCCTCCCCCTATTGATCTGTGATTACAAAACACTGCGGTCTCCTCTGGAGTCCCCACACATAAGGTTTCTCTCTACGTTGGCTTACATGGAGTGCTATAAGCTAGAGAAAGTAGCTTCTTGCTAAATATAAACTCGCTACGCCGTCACACATCACACCATTGCTGCCGTAGTTGTTATCTTTTTCCTAGGCCACCTGATCTCCTGAGGTCCCAGATCATTGCTGAATTGGAGCAACGCATCTCCAGCCTATACTGGATCTGGAATGAAGAAGATCGCCTTGACTCTGTGGTTACCATAGGCACCATAGGCAACACCTGTCCTCCTGCAAACCCAGCAGATCTGGACTCCACCATCCCAGAGGCTGGTACCAGCTCCTCGCCACAAGTTGTCATCAATTCCGCCGGCTTGGCCCCCACTGAGCAGCCAGTCCCGGCTCCTGATGATGCCGCCTCAGCCTCACCTACGCCTGCCCCCACAGTTCCAGCTCCACATCCCCCCGCTGAGGACCCGTGGCTGCTGCTAGGGGATAAGCCAAAATGGGCTTCGAGGAGTGCAAAGGCTACTTTCACTTTTAGTCCAAATCCAAAGCTCAGAGCTAACACCTCTGCCCTCAACACAGAGCCGTGGTCCAGGATAAATGGAAAATGTTGAGGGGGGTCAAACCTACTACCTTTCCCACCTTGTGAGCTCCAACTGGAAAACAGATTTAACATCCTGAGTGTCAAGGAATTCCCTCCGCTGAAATCTCTGAAATCGCTGAAAAGACTCCTCTCCTCCTGCTGACCCCGTGAATGCTTCGCTGCCAGTGGCCAAGGGGGTCTGTGGACCTGCTCGGGGACCATTGGTCAGGTCCTCGACCTCCTCCTCCCGCCGGAAGATCGTGAAGGATGCTGCTCTCAGAGCGAGACGCTCGGTGGTCTTCCCTGCCTTGGAGGGACAAGTGAGCCCCCAGCCTCAGCTGTGTCCTCGCCACACATCCTATCGACACGTTCCTCAGAGCAGAGGTGGTCGCCTCCTCGTCCTTGTCCCTTATTCCCTCCAACCACTGCGATCGTGGGTGACTCCATTAGGAGGATTTTTTTTTTTTTTTTTTTTTAACATTAGCACTCACTCTTTTTCAGGAGCAACTGTCCCAAAAATCAAAGACAAGCTCCCGGATTTACTGCGCTCTTTTCCGGACTCCATAAAAAGCGTCATTGTGCACGTCGGTACCAACGATGTTGTCCAAGGTCACACCAAACTGCTGAAGAATGACTTTAACAGTCTGTTCTCCACATTAAAAGACTGCGGGAAGTCCATTTTCATCAGCGGCCCCCTTCCCACACTTGGCCGTGGCACAGGGCGATTCTCAAGACTCCTCTCTCTCCACTCCTGGCTCTGTGCCGCCTGCAGTATGCACAGTTTTAATTTTATCGATAATTTTAACTTACTTTGGAATTGTCCCTCCTTCTACAGGCATGACAGACTTCACCCGAGCAAACTAGGTAGCTGCATGCTAGCAGCCAACATAACGCACACTGTACACACCACGGAAAACACACGTCCATGACTGTCCATATGCCACACCCCCTCCTCAGTGCGTTCCCCTTCTTCCTCTACGGATCATTCTGCGAGCACTGGCTCCCACAACCTCTCCCCTTACAGGCTCCAACTGCA
The DNA here is from genome assembly GCF_006386435.1 of Epinephelus moara. Lineage (NCBI taxonomy): Eukaryota > Metazoa > Chordata > Actinopteri > Perciformes > Serranidae > Epinephelus > Epinephelus moara. Next base: position 37,116,560 of record NC_065527.1, on the reverse strand, counting down.
ACTGCCACTAACCACTACAGCCAGCTCCAGGTCAAATCCCAAACATCCTACAGTTCCCAGCCCTTTACAATATGTTTCCACTGATTATGTCCTCCTTCCTCAAACATTCCTGTAATCATCACTGAAAGGCCCTACTCAATCAAGCCTCAATTTGCTCACAGACGTGCCCAGAATTTACTGCCCATTACTATTTCTCAGTCCTCACAAGCCGTCCAAAAGCAATGTCATCTGAAACTGGCTCTATTCAACACACGATCTCTGAACAACAAAAGCCTTATCCTGAATGAATTCATCACCGACAACAACCTGGATTTTCTTTGCATCACTGAAACATGGCACAAACCCCTGGACTATTTTTCACTTAATCAGACCACACCCACCGGATTCACATACACTGACAAACCTCACCCTGAAGCCGCGGAGGTGGTGTTGCTGCTATTCACCAGAAGGACATCAAAATAATCACCATATCCATCCCTGCAGTTAACTCTTCTGAACATCTTGTCTTCAAACTCTCTGGTCCGACTCCCCTGGTCTCTTCCATCATCTACCGCCCCCCAAGACACACCCCTCCTTCCTGTCTGATTTTTCTGGTTTTTTTTACCCAGCTCTGCACCATTTCACGTTCTGTTCTCCTCCTTGGTGCTTTTAATCTCCACATTGATAATACTGTCTGCAAATCTGCCATTGAATTTCTGGATCTTCTACATTGCTTCAACTTGACACAACGGGCTCTAGTTTCCTGGCGCAGCGCAGGGTGGCGAACCCCGCGCAGAGCTAGTTTCGAGCAGCGCAACCCGAGGCGCGCTCAGTTTGGTAGTTTGGCAGACCGAGGTGTGCTGAGATGGGTGTGGCGGCGTAGCAGGGGGAGGTGTCGACAGATCCAGCTTGGCGCAGTGACAGTTTTGTGCCAAAAGGCTTCGCCGAAGGTGCGCTAAAAGCTCGCCAGCTGAAACCAGGTCTACTGTCAGTGCAGGCGGAGCGCAGCCGGTGTAAGCCGAAGTTTGGCTGACCGGCGGACAGTGTGCACACGTCACCAAAACCTCACAGGCAGGTTTCCAGAATATCAGGCACATTAACAATGCAATAAATAGCCACAAACCACTATTCAATGCAACTATCTGCAATCAGCACATAAATGTATCTCTATATCGACTGTCCCGTCACATCTGATGTCAGATCAAAGGGGATTGGCACCGTTTGGCACGTTTGGCACGCGTAATGGAAACCCAACCTGATTTGACAGCTGCAAACTAATGAGTTTACATCCCTCTCAGCCAACCACAAACAGCCACAGCATCAGATAGGGAGTATATATTCAGCATCTGTCATCTTAGAAAAGTCAAAAGAAAAGAAACCGAGTGAGACTGCGAGAGAGAAAGAGAGCGCGCACGCATGAGAGAAACGCAACATTGATTTACAATTGTGGTGACCTCCTCCCAGGCTACCTTTGCATCATCAGCCCGTGGAGGTCTGCTCGCAGTTCTGTATATTCGGACACTGCGAGCTTGGACCTCCCGGACCAAAACATCAGTTTCCTCCTGGGAGAAGTTTGGCTGTCTGACGCTGCTGCTCTCTTCTGCCATGGCCCCCTGGATGCAAACTAACTTTCTACAACTCAACTGTCTAACAACTAAACAAATCAGACATGATCGGGCCCAGTTCCCTTACTAAAAACCATCCATAATTTCAGCCTTAATGTTACAAATTCTACACTTTCTCCATCTCCACATCTATGCAACCTCCGAGTCACTTTCGACAGCAACCTTTCATTTGAACATTTGAACTGCACGTTAGTCATATCACCAAAACCGCAAAACATAGCTCGGCTCCATCCCTCACTCACCTTCTCCACTGCAGAAACTTTGATTCACGCATTCATAACATTCAGACTCGACTACTGCAGTAGCATTCTGTATGGTTCATCTTCTAAAGTCCTCAACAAACTACAGTACATCCAGAACTCTGCTGCCCGTCTCCTCACCCAGTCCCGCTCCCGCGACCATATCAGGCCCATCCTCCAATTCCTCAACGCATTCAGTTCAAAGCCCTCCATAACCAGGCCCCATCTTACCTCACTGACCTGTTGAACTGTCACACCCCCTCCCGCAGTCTCCGCTCCTCTGATGCAAATCTCCTCTCTCTACCAAGCACACAACCTGGGGGGACAAAGCCTTCTCCACTGCTGCCCCCTCCCTCTGGAACTCTCTCCCCCAACACATCCGTAACTGTATAGACTTAAACTCTGTCAAATCTTTGGTCAAAACCCACCTGTTCAGGCTTGCATTCAATCCCGATTCCTTCTCTTAACTGTGTTTTACTGCTCTTATGTTGTTTTTATCTTTTTTTTTTTTTTGTAAAGTGTTTTGAAAAGCGCTATACAAATAAAATGTACTATTATTATTATTATTATTATTATTATTATTATTATTCAGTTTTAGTCATTTTTATCGTTCTGGATTTTTTTTAGTTTGAGTCTAGTTTTAGTTAAATTCATGACATTTTGTCATTATGATTTCTATGGGGTTTTTTATCTTTAAACTAGTCCAGTGAGGCTAATTCATATATCAGAAATTAGAATGAAGGTGACGGGTTGTATAAAATTTTCATTTAGACAAATAATTTCTGCACACTTCCAAACTGTCATTTCTGCAGCAGTGTTTGACAGGTTTAAGGGCTGATTTACGAGCACACACTTACTGATCATCATTTGAAAAGCTCAACATCTCTATTTATACTCTCAAAAACTTTGACACCACAAATAACTAATCTGAGACAACTAGGACAACTAGTACCCAGGTTCATTGTAAACTCCAACTTATCATCTGACTGTTAAGAAGCAGAGAAATATCTTCATTAAAGCCTGAATTATTCCTTCATCTGCAACATTAGTTAGTCTGGAGGTTTAAACTTCTCACAAGGTTGGTGATTCAAACTAAACTTTCATCTGTCTGAGAAAGCTTTTCTGAGTTTAGACTGTTTACTTACAGCACAGCTACACTCACAGATAACTGAGCCTCCGACCTGCCTGTCAAACAGCAGAAACCTTCTCCAGTCTGGACTGAGTGGAGTCCTGCGGGGATCAGTCTGTGAAGTCCGCTGCCGTTCAGTAGCTAACGAGCGGAGCTAACTGCTAACAGCCACCGCTTCAACGAACAAGCTCCACAAATCCATTTAGCAGCTCCATCATCCACAGTCAGACACACATGGCTTATTATTTACTGTTGAATTACAGCTCTCGACTCGCATCAACCGCTGACGCTGCTTCGCTCTGAGTGTTTCTGCTGGCTACCGAAACATTCTGGTGCAGACTATTTACCAGAGTTTACCAGGCTGTCGCTCATGCAGCATTTGAAGTTGACTACAAGCATAGCTGTTCTCGACTTTCAACATCTCATCGTCCACCATTAACATTTTCATCACGTCTCGTCTTGTCAGCGAAAATGAAACATGGATCTTTTTTTAGTTTTTATTATCAAGATCTATTTTTAGCTTGTCATCGCCTCGTTTTCGTCATCGAAAAAAGGCTGTTGACGAATAACTTTCCTCATAGTTTTCGTCAACAAAATTATCACTGTGTCTCACCCGATGTCACACCATCCACCATCCTCTGCACCTCCTGATGACAAAGGCAGGTCATATGCTACGTCATTTAATTAATATTGATATGATACCCATGCAGTGTACAAATGTAACATTTTTGTGGTTTGCAGAAACAAACCATACCAACATTTTCTTCTGCCGACTGGGCTGTGGAATATGGAATCCAATTTTCTGTCTGACAACACATCATATGAACTACTTCTGTTCGAACCTAACCACAATCTATAATAGGCCAAGGTTTTACAGGAAGTTACCACGCCATATTTATGTAGCAACAACATCACACCACTGCATCTGCTCATATGAAAACAAGGGTGAGAGAAGGGAGTTATGAAGGAGTGCAGAGAGATGATCGAAGAAATGAATAGAAAGGACAAAAGTGATAAAACATGGACAACAAAGTGCCAAGGGAATCAACAGGAAATCTGACGCTATTAGAGAAACTAGGAAAAAGCTGAATGTGTAAATAAAGTCAACAAAGTCTGAGCAGGTGAAAACTAACACTGATGTCCTTTTGTCACTTTTTTTTTATACCATCAGAAAAAAATTTAAATAAATGTTTCTTCTCCCACTCGATCACTCAGGTGGAAAATGTTTTTGCCAATACAGACAAAACGTGATAAACAGAGCTGGAAACATGTTGTGCCAAATAAACAAGGGCGTGGGCTGAGCACGATCAGGCTGATGAATGGTTCTGTGTCAGCACGCAGCAGCTTGAGAAACAATGTACCTTTTCATTCTCTCAAATGTTCCTGGGAAAATACCTGTCCACCTCCAGAAACATCACGGCAACTCCGACTTCCTGTTGATGCTTTATGACTGTAGGTTGGTTCACTGGAGTGTTGCCAAATGTTTCCTCTTTTGTTTTTGTTTTTGGAAAAATAAATCATGAAAATACTCTGGCTGGCTTTGAAAAAAAAAAAACACTGCCAGAACTATATCATTACCGCAAGACATTTGATTTTGCTTGTGGGTGTGATGGTGATGTCAGTCCATCTGTCCAACTCTAAACCAGATGTCCCCAGTACTACTGGCCAGATTTATGTGAAGTTACTGGTGGATAATTATGTCTTCATAATTAAACCATAAACTACAGAGTTAACTCAACACTTTTCAAAATGACCCGTTTGAATGTTTTAACAAATTACCATGTTTTCTAGTTTAGGTTTGATTTCGTTTAGGCGGCCTAAACTACTTGATAAAGGTTAAAGAGAGATTGTGGTCGTGAACATTGGCTGTTGATCGCCATGTCAAAATCAGAACCCTCCCCAATCACAGTCAGAATAACAACTGTTACTGTGTCTCCAAATTGAGAATAGCGTTAGTTCGGGCAGGAAACAATGTCAAGCTCAGCTTGCATCCCAGCTACGTCAGCTTATTTTAAGCAGCCCAGTCAACTGATGGATCAGCTGATTAATGACATTGATTACGATTATTTTGCCGGAGAAATAAACTGTATATGTGGATGATTCATCAAAACATTTATCTTGAATATTTGATTCAGTGTTTGGAAATGTGAGGGTCTGCCAGCAAGGCATCTTGGGAGTTAGCAAGCCAGTTGGGAGTTTGGACTTCTAAGTTCAACTTGCCCCTATCTAACCCCCTCTTTCAAAAACTATTTCTGATCACTTTTATCTTGTGTTTTTTGCCTCCGAGCCAGTAATAGTCCTGGCCGGAGGCATAATGTTTTCAGGTTTTCCATACATCGATTTTTTTTGCATGTACACAATATCTCAAGAACAGCTTAAGGGAATTTCTTGAAATTTGGCACAATTGTTCACTTGGACTCAACAATGAACTGATTGGATTTTGGTGGTCAAAGGTCAAGGGTCAAGGTCAATGTGACTTTGCATCTGTCTCAGTCGCTTGAACATGATATCTAAAGAACACTTTAAGGGAATTTCTTTCAATTTGACACAAATGTCCACATGGCCTGAAGAATACAGTGATTAGAATTTAGTGGTCGAAGGTCAAAGGTCACTGTGACTTTACAAAACTGTTTTTGGCCATAATTCGAGAATTGTTATGCTAATTATGACACACAAATGTGTGGGATATGGGCAATTTAGAGTCCCTAATCAACCAGCATGTCTTTGGACCCGGAGAAAACCCGTGTTGACTCAGGGAGAACATGAGGTGAGGTGACAGTGCTAACCACTGTTTGTGTTTTGTGTTGTCTGTTGTTTACACAGCTAACAGCTTTTTAAAAATGACAGTTGCCAGTTCTGCATTCGCTCATATGTTTGACCACTAAACACACATGTCACACATGACATGATTCCTCTCGTTCTGAAATAGGAGCTAAAAAAGTCCCTCAAAATGGTGTTCTATGATCTAAGATCATTCCCAGTTCTACACACAACAACACAATAAAAAAGGGGGGTTCTTAGAACTATGAAAAAGTTCCTCCAGGCCAAAAATGTCTATAGGGTTCTCCTCATAGGAGAACACTGTTTGGTTCCTGGTAGAACCTTTTACTAAGGTTAGACCTGGAGTCCTTTCAGATTGTTCTATCCAGAACCTATCCATCTTCCAAGGGTGCTAACAAGAACCCACCCAGGGGGGTTCTACCAAGAATCCCTTCATATCCCAAAGGTTTCATCTAGTACCCACCCAGGAGGGACTTGAAAAATAGTAACAGATTACATTACTCATGGAGTCTTGGGCCAGAGCTGATGTGGTCCAGAACAACCCACAACACTCACAGTTCACTGAAGCAATACTACTACAGCCATTACTAAATACTACTTAAATAGTGCAGTTGAGTAGGGAACCAGCTCGATTCCAAATTAGAGCCAAATACAAAATGCGAAGTAGTGGGTATGTGTTTAAAGATAATAATAATAATGTGGGCTGACCATGTGGTGTTGGATTGTGTGAAATGATGGTAAAGATATCAACTATGACAGAACACAAGTAAAATTGATTGATTTAGGGGATTTCAGATACAACTACATTTGAAAATACCATTATTTGAGGGAGACAATCGTGTAAACATCCGTACTTTCAACAATCCTTGAAGAACTCTTTCTTTTAGAAAAGGTTCTTTGGATGAAATGGATTCTTAATGGAGCCTGCATTCAAATGGAATTTGTGAGCTCGTGTTTACGACATGGGAAGTCATGAACACGAACTTGTGAACTTCAGTTTCCTCTAATGAGATCGTAATTGCCACAAGAGGGGGGCAGTCACATGGACTCTTCTCGTAAACACGGTAAGCACTACCCCTTTCAAACGCGGCATAAGTCTTACAAAGAACTTGTGCCGTGTTCGAATGTTATCCTTGAAAATCTCTTCCTTCCAAAAAGGGTTCTTTGGATGAAAATGATTCTTAATGGAACCCTTAAGCGGGATTTATACTTCTGAATCAATGCTGTACCTATGGTGTATGCTCTGCGTCAACACAGAGCCTTCGACGTACCCTACGCCATAGCCTAACGTGCACCTCCCCAGAAATGTAACTACACATCGCAGCGACGCAGACCTCCTGTCTATTTTTGTAAGCTGAAACCATTTCCCTCAGTGGAAACAAAGCTTTTATTCACTTTAATTTCACAGATAAAAAACAATAAAATTGTGAAGACAATAAAGCCCCCACAAAATAACATTTTAAGTCTGGTGTTTGATTTATCCTGGCTTCATATGAGCAGAGAAAATTGCCGCTCATCGCTAGGCTGATATATACAATGTGAAATGCCATAGGCTTCTTCTAATAATGTTAGTATGTTTTATTTGTTCGGAAAACATGTTTAGCTAAGACCGTTGTTTTGTCGGTGAACCTTGTGAGTTGTAATGTCACATTTGTTGAATGGTTGCTATTGTTCCTGGCTTAATATGAGAAGAGGAAAAGTCTGCTAGCCACTAGGCTAATTTATACATTGTAAAATGCCTTAGGGTTGTGCTAAAAACATTAGCATGTTGTATATGTGGGGAAAATGTGTCTGTGAATCTTGGGAGTTATAATGAAGCTGATTTGGGTTCTTGTGTTTGAAATTGTTGCTATTAAGCCATGTTTAATGTGTGTTTAATATGTGTGTTTTAAATCAGCTAAACTTTACAGCACTTTACAGACACCCCATCGCCAATTAATGTTTTGGAGTTGTAACTGCAGTGTGACATAGACACACCGCCGCACAAGTATAAATGCTCACAACGGTGTAGGCTATGCGCGTAGGTTACGGCGTAGGCTCTGCATGGAGCTAACGCACAAGTATGAATCCCGCTTTTGTCTTACAAAGAACACCTGAAGAAGCCTTTTTTCTTCACAAGCAAATGGTTCTGGGCGGAGACTCAGCCCATTCAGAAAGAACCTTTTTGGAACCCTTATTTCTTAGAGTTCACTGTTTTAAAGTTACTGAATGAAACTCCTGCAGATGTTTCACAATGAAATCCAAATGTGACAGTGAGGGATTATGTCATTTAAACTTTTAATATAAAGGATTTGCAGAGGGAGTGTTGATTTCCAATGACAGGAGCTTAACAGCAGCCAGCAGCAATTGTAGGCAGTTAGTGAATGAAAACAGTATTTCTGTTGGAGAAGTCAAACTAAGAACAAAGTGGTGACTATGACATGACTGTAGTGGAATTAGTGCTGTGGAAATTCTCACTGGCAGAAGTTTTGAGTATGCATTGGAGAAATTAGGAATAAAAGCATGCCTCTCTCTCTGCCATTTTTTCTTTTCTTTTTTCCTTTTTTTTTAATCAAGGTTTATTTTTCAGTTTTTAAAGCCTCCCATTACCCACCCATCCACTACACAGACCCTTCCCACCCTAAACTAAATTAAGAATAACTAAAAAAATAAAAGAATTTAACACAAAATAAAAGTTTTAGAAAAAAATGAATCTAAAAAAAATAATAATTAAAAAATAAATAAATAAATAAAAAGGGGAAAGAGGATAGAAGAGATGTAGATCTGGATTGTGAATTACTAGTTACTAGTGAATTACTAGTTTCTGCGAGCAACTGAGCATCCAATTCCTCTACAAAGTCTAAAAAGGTCCTCCATGTTAAGTAGAATTTAAATATCATTCCTCTCATGATGTATCTAATTTTTTCTAATTTAAATGACTGCATGACCTCTCTTATCCAACGTGCAAAAGTAGGGGGCAAAGCTTCCTTCCATTTCAACAGTATCAGTCTCCTAGCTAATAAAGTGGTGTAGGCCAGCAGATTTGCCTGAGTAGCATTTAAGTGTGCACCAGCTGGAACGACACCAAATGGCACTCAGAGGAGAAGGTTCAAGTGGGTAATGCAAGACAGTAGCCAAGGTGTCAAAAATCAACTGCCAGAACTGGGTCAGTGTCGGGCAGGACCAGAACATATGAAAGAGACTAGCAGTATCTTGTTTGCACCTGTCACACATCGATTCTAGTTTAGGATTAATTTTCGCCAGTTTCTCTTTCGAGTACTGAAGGCGGGTGGACCACTTTAAATTGAATAACACAATGTCTCGTGCATATCGAAGATGAATGTATCCTTTTAATGATATGATCCCAAATTTCCTCTGAGATAGACATCTTCATATCCCTCTCCCACTGAATTTTAAGAGGTTCAAATGGTACTTGGTCAAGAGTGTTGATCATAAAATAAAGTTTACTAATATACGCCTTTCCCGCAGGGTTGAGTTTAAGAATATGATCCAAGTGGGTTTTTGGGGAAAGAACTGGAAAGTGACTGAATTTAGAACTACTAAAATCCCAGACCTGGAAGTGAGACTGTGGTAAATCAAATTTTTCAGAGAGCTGATTGAAAGGTGTAAAAGTGTTATCAATAAATAGGTCCTCCAAAGTAAGTATCCCTTTGAGTCTCCAAAGCTCAAAGGTTCCATCAGCAATAGAAAAAAAAAAGCCTGATTTTTTTGCGATAGGGGTACTAATGGGAAGATCTTTCAATTTGAAGGCCCGTCTAAATTGTTTCCCAATCTTAATAGACTCACATATAATTGGGTTAGTAGTGAAATTGGATATAGGGTGAGCCCAAGGAAGTGTTGAGCAGAGAAGAGAGTGTAAAGATGTATGAGAGACAGATGATGCCTCTAGGGTTAACCAACATGGAATTTCGGTGCCTGCGGACTTGGACTGCCAGTAGGACAATCAATCAATCAATCAATCAATCAATCAATCAATTTTATTTATAAAGCCCAATATCACAGGGCTTTACAGCATATGACATCCCTCTGTCCTTAGGACCCTCACAGCCGATAAGGAAAAGCTCCCCCAAAAAAACCCTTTAACGGGGAAAAAAATGGTAGAAATCTCAGGAAGAGCAACTGAGGAGGGATCCCTCTTCCATGATGGACAGATGTGCAATAGATGTCGTACAGAACAGATCAGCATTATAAATAAATAATAATAAATAATAATCATAAATACAGTGCCCTTACATTACAGGACCAATAATAATGTTGGAAATTTGGTAAGGCCATTCCGCCAGCTACACAGGGTTTCTGAAGGACAGTTTTGCGTATCTGAGGTGTTTTGCCATTCCATATAAATGATGAAATGACTTGATCTAATGAAAAGAAAAAGGATTTTTTAATGTAAACTGGTACTGACTGGAAAAGGTATAGAAATTTAGGCAAGATGTTCATTTTAATCGCGTTGATACGGCCTGTGAGAGATAGAGGGAGCCCAGACCAGTGTTCCGGATCTAATTTGGTACGACCCAACAGAGGAGGAAAATTACATTTAAAAAGATCATTATGCTTCCGTGTTACAACAACACCTAGATAAGTAAACTTATTAAGTGAGATCTTGAATGGAAGGGAGCTGAGTGGACTTTCGTCTGCCGCAGCGTTAATTGGAATTAGTTCACTTTTGTTTAAATTAAGTTTATACCCAGAGAAAGTTCCAAAATCTTTTAATAACTTCAAGATCCTAGGGATGCAGGTTAATGGATCGGATATAAAGATTAACAGGTCATCTGCAAAAAGCGATACTTTATGCATCTGATCTCTTTGGATACCATGGATACTACTGTCACTACGCAGGGCTATAGCAAGCGGCTCTATCGCTATCGTGAAGAGCAGAGGACTGAAAGGGCATCCCTGCCTAGTTCCTCCATGCAGCTCGAAAGATGGGGACATTGTGTCATTTGTACGTATTGAGGCCTTTGGGGAAGAGTATAATAATCTGATCCAAGATATAAAATTATCACCAAAACCGAATTTTCATAAAGTAAAAAAAAGATAGTCCCACTCCACGCGGTCGAAAGCTTTTTCCGCGTCGAATGAGACCAGCCACCTCAGGGGTCTTGGAAGGATTGGAATAAAGAATATTAAAAAGACGACGGAGATTGAAAAAGTAGTGTCTATTTTTGACAAATCCAGTCTGGTCTGGAGAAATTATATTAGGAAGGACCGTCTCTAAGCGGTGAGCTAAGGCCTTGGCCAGTATCTTCACGTCAGTATTAAGGAGCGAAATAAGTCGGTAAGATGTACAATTGAGGGTGTTTTTACCTTTCTTGAGCAGTACAGAAATTGAGGCTTCACATAATGATGGAGGGAGAGAATGAGCTATGAATGACTCCTTGAACATTTCGGCCAGTAGTGGGGAAAGGAGCTTTGAGAATGTCTTATAAGATTCGGCCGGAAAGCCATCTGTACCAATTGCTTGCGTTATTTAAATTTCAGAGATGGGCTCTTCAAATCTGTCTCTAATATTTACATCAATGGAGGGGATCTCCAACTTAGTCCATTAGTGACTGATCCTCAGGGGGGTCCGAAGCGTAGAGTTTTGAATAGAAATTATGAAATGCATCATTTATTTCATCATGATTTGTAGTAACCGTACTTGAGGGAGTTCAAATTTCTGTTATGTTTTGACGGGCCGAATATTGGCGAAGCTGATGCGCAAGAATTCTGCGGCATTTCTCTTCCTGCTCATAGTTATTAGAGCGTGACTTCAAAAGGAGGCGTTCTGCATGTCCCGTTGACAACATTTCAAATTCTGTTTGTAGTGAAAGACGTTTTTTATATAGCTCAGGCGACGGGGAAGAGGCATAAGTTCTATCAAGTTTAAGTATTTAATCCTGTAAGACATTAATTCGTTGCATTTTACATTTTCGGGTATAGGCAGAGTACAACATAATCTGACCCCTCATGTAAGTTTTTAATGTCTCCCACAAAGTTGCTATAGATATGTCTGGGGTACAATTTATCTCAAGAAAGGAGGTAATTTGGTCAGACAAAAATCTGAAGAATGCTTCACCAGAAAGTAAAAGAGAGTTAAAGCGCCACGGTTGGCGAGATAAGGGTTGGTTTGGTAAAGTTAGTTCGAGAGATAATGGGGCGTGGTCTGAAATTACAATAGCCTGATAACTGCAATTTCGAACCGACAAGAGCAACTTGTTGTCTAGCAAAAAGTAATCAATTCGAGAAAAGGTTTTATGTACATGGGAAAAGAATGAGTAGTCGCGAGCTGTGGGATTTAGAAAATGCCAAACATCCGAAACACCATAGGAATTTAAGAATGAATTAATAACTGTAGAACATTTAGAAAGCAGGGCAGGTTTTGATGAGCTACGATCAAGAGTAGTGGACAGGATGCAGTTAAGATCCCCACCAAGAATCAGGTAGTGTGTGTTGATGTTGGGAGGGCGGGAGAGAAAATCTTTGAGGAATTGTGCATCATCTGAGTTTGGGGCATAGATGTTGGCTAGTGTAGTGTAAGATTTAACCACTAATCAGGTAAATGTTTCATTTTGCATAAGTTGATTAAGGTTGGAGTTCATGTAACCATGTTTTATGTATCCATGTATGGCAAAGCACTTTTACACAAGTTTGCGTATTCATATATTGAAAACACACACATACCATACCATGTATTGCCTGGAAGTGTAATAGTAGACAGTAGTAGTAGGCCGGGAGAAAAAGATTACACCATTAGGACATGTCTGGGCATGTCTGGGCATGTCCAGACGTGTCTGAACAAAGGCAAAAAGGCCTGCCACTAGAGGGGGAAGGACTAAAAAAGTGCTGAGTCAGCAGAAATGTGACACCGATATGGTGGGAAGGACTAAAACTCAGCAGAAATGTGACACCTTTATGATCAGCGCCCAGTGGAAAAGTTTAAGGAAAAGAGATGACTCAGCAGAAATTCTACGATAAAAGAGCGAGCGCAAACAAAGAAATTTCAGTCTTGCTCCGGAGCTTGGCTCATTGAGTTGTGATGTGTTTGTTGCCTGCGAGCACATTAAACTCAGTTGCATCTGATTCTACGTGTCTCCAGTGATTTTTTGACCTCTGAGTATTTGAGTTTTTGATATCTAATGGAAGACAAAGAAAGTCTGTTTGAGAAGAGAAGAGCGAGGTCGCGAGCTTTCTGGCACGGCTCGGGACCTTGACTTTTTTGCTTCTACACTAGCGTAACCAGACTATGATATAACTGACCTGTGACAATTATATAATGTCCCCTGGGGTCTGCATCTACCTTGGAAACCGAAAACAGGACATTTTTATTAATAAGAATAGCGGCCCCTCTGGATTTGAATTGAAACTTTGAATGAGAAAGCTGGCCTACCCAACCACAGCGGAGAGCCTGATCTCAATCACGAAGGTGTGTTTCCTGGAGGAATACAATCTGAGTATTGAGCTGTTTTAGATGAGTGAGAACCTTCTTCCTTTTTACAGGAAAGTTGAGGCCTTTCACGTTCCAGCTTGTGCAGTTGATTGACCTACTCATACTGCTCTCTGTTCCAGATGGTAGTGGCATTATATATCACCGCAGGAGAGAAAAGGCACGAGCATCTAATGACAAAGTTGGAGGGAGAGATACAGTCAGTGAGAGACATATTAACCATCAGTAGACTGGTAAAGGAGGAAAGTTTGGGGTAGAATACAAAAAAGGGAAAAGAGACGAGAAACAAAAAAGAGAGAAGAAAACGATAAATAAAACGAAATAAAAATAATCTAAACACCATACAGTAGCACCCATAACCTGCCACCCCTCCCCCCAGATCCCTCTTCCCCTACTCCCACCCCACAGCCAACCCCAACAGGGGCAAGCATACGCTGTTGCGTACATTTAACAACCAAGCAAACAATGGAGTCCTGCCAAATGGAAATATAAGAAACATAGAAAAATATATTGGCACTTAGGAATGTTACTGAACTGTTTCAGTGGGAGATTGAAATATGTATACATGTGTGTACATACACAAGGCACTTACAGTGTATTAAGGCATTGGTAGCCTGTCTGGCAGTAGCCAGGTAAAGTGAATTGTAGTTTATACAAATGGTGCCATCCTCATATGGCTATTAAGCTCTTATAAAAATAAATAAAAATATAAAGTAGGTGACACCAGCAGAAATATTTACAATCCCCAGTCATTATAATAAAGTAAATACAAAAAACATACAATTGACTCATCCAATGTTAAACAGCAGATGTGAATGGTATCCTGCATAATAGCTTACCAACTTCTAAACTGAGGTATGGCCATTGTTTAGGAGGCCAGCTATAACAAAATACTATAGAACAGATGTATATAACAACCTCATCTTGCATAGGAAAACATTTTGTAGCCCTCTATTTCCTAGTTGTAAACCTAAATTCTATAAACTGAAATACAGACTGCCATTGAGCCCAGTGAAAAACAGATAAAAAAAACATATGTAAATAAAGCAGCCAAAATTGTAGGGCCCATTACACATGTAAGCAAGAGACAAAAATAAATAAATAAAATAAAATAAAAAGTACCTTATACTACCAACAAGAGTATGGGTATGTAGGTATAAACTTTAAACAGTAGGCTAACAACATAACACAGTTAGCCAAGTACGTCTCAAAATATGAATAAAAATTGTTGGTCAAAGAACTAGCTTTAGTGCAAAACGTGTAAATGGTCCAGCCCAACCTCTTTCGGCAAATACGACAGTCATAGTTGTCCACTCCGCCTGTGTAAGGCTTGTGTGGCCGGAGTTTCAGAGAGCAGCTGGATATAAGCTGAGGTGGCTGAGAAATTAACATTAGCACAAGACAGACTGATAACAAGTCGGCAGTCCCAACACCGTGCTATAAATGTTGACCAAAACACAATGGTTATCAAGTAACTAAACATCTCCGTGATGGTGTAACGTTCACATTGTGCCTTTGTTTACCAGAACTGGTCGTATAGGAAAAGTCCAGCATATGTTTTGGCAAACAGGTAACGTTAGCATTAGTTCACATACGGCTAGGCTACCGCTAGCCGGCCAGATTAGCCAGCGGTTAGCCCAACAAGCTATCGATGACAGCATTTTCACAGTACTTTAACGTTACCGTAAGCAGATATCATCCAGCCAACACAAGCTGGTTAGCCGGCCAGGATATTGCTGTGGATGAAAGCTGTTGCTTCTTCAGGAGTGTTGAACACAGACTGGGTGCCGTTGTGTGTGATCCTCAGCCGCACCGAGAAAAGCAGGCCATATTTCACCCCTTAGCGATCTCGGAGCAGTTTCTTGGCCTTATCAAATGCTGTTCTCCTCTGTGCCTTCACGCAGGCCAATGATCCTCAAGTTGTTTCTACGTGACCTTCCCTCTAGATCCTCACACTTCTCGGATAGGGAAGCCACCTGCTTAGTGAGGTTTTGTAGTTTGATCTCCAGGGATGTAGCCTCATCTGCCCAGTGATTTGTCCCCTTTTCCAACTCTGTCACATGATTGGCCAAGGCCCCAGCCTCGGATCTGACTGCCGCTAGGTCGCCATGTATTTCAGTCCGTACTGATGTAATTTCGGATCTCAAACATGCTGCTAAACTTTCTATTTTAGCGTCCACAGAAGCACAAATATCGGCTTTCAGTGCTGCCAGCTCAGATGTTAAATCAGCGCAAAGTGAAGCAATAACACTGAGAACAGCATTGTCCGATGTGGCAGGGTTAGCTTTGTCAGGGCTAGCTCCCTTAGCACGAGGCTGGTTCGGCATAATGTAATACTCAAAAAAGACGTGATAATATCAAAAATATCACCAGAACAGTTGTTCGTTCCCAACTGACAAAAATGGACGGTGTAGATACCAAAGCACCATTATTTATCGAATTATTGAGCAATTGTCAGGGAGCTCCAAAATCTTCCGCCTACCCACGCATTGTAGCACCGGAAGTCATGTTTTTCTTTTCTAACATTTAAGTGATTACCTAGAGAGGTTTTTATTATTCTGCGCCTGGAGCAGGTGAGCAATAAGAACTCCACAGGCAGAATCCATCTCCTGCTCCTCGGCTCTGACTCTGCCGTTACACTGCAGTCATTTTGTGGCAGTAAAATCCAGATTTGTTGGCCCTTTAAAATTGATTTGAAGGTCAGATGGAAACGCCGCTGGTGACAGAGGCAGAGACAGTTAACAGCAGGGACACAAAGCCAGAGCTGGAGACACTGTGAGGAAAGTAAATGGCTTCATTTACTGGAGCTGCAGTGAGATATACCCTGTTTCACTTTACTGCCACTGAGACTCAGTATGTGTTTCATGGTCGCCTCTCATTGGCGTCTGTCACCTTCCTTTATCCCTAATTGGACAACCACAGAAGGTGTCGGCTCTTTTTCCTCAGTCGACCTCTTCAGCCTTCAAAGTAAATGATGAGCTGCAGATGAACTATGTGACATAATCTAATTAATATTGTCGCAGCTCGTTATCTGGATGGACATCATCGATTAATTGCCCTGGCAACGGTAACCCACGGCAACTGACATAAGAGGATGAGATGTGTCTGAAGAATTTGATTCTTTTGTTTATTTAACTTGCTCTCCTCCTCTTCTCTTCTCTCCTCTTCTTCCTCCTCCTCCTCCTCTTCCTCCTCTGGCTCTGTGCAGGGCCGGGTTTGAACAGGATATCGAGGGCGACCACTCGTTTCACCCAGACAGCTGCCATGGTGAGATAAACTCGCCATTTTACAGCCACAATACTTATGATAACAGTTCTAATATGAGGTGTAAACAGTGTAAAAGTCAGTGGATTGTAAAAGTGCAGTAATGATACAGGCAATAAACTGGACAATGAAAGAAATGGGCAGAATTTTAAGGGGATACATGGAGTTTTGTGCAGCAGAAGAATCTGACTGTGGTTGTGTTGTGTTCGTGTGCAGCCGATGTGTTGGCAACCACACGGAATCAGGAGTCTGCAGCCGACTCGGCCTACGGTAAGAAACTCTACTTATGATGGCTTTTATTCCACTTCAGCAGCAGAGAGTCATGATGTGATATTTAACAGCACCACCACTGGTCAGGTGAGGTATTACACCTCGTCATCAGGACAGGACGTCTAAATTGAAGTCCACGTCCTGGGGTTACAGAGCAATATGATCATTCACACTCCACTATGTTCACCAGCTATTTTCCAGCTGTGTCTGTCTGCCATCTGCTGCTGAGCAACCAGGCTACAGTGGCTTCTTACAGCTTCTTCTTTGAAAAAATTAATGTTTTGGCTGAATGGTTGTATATTATAAGTCATTCAACAATCAACTATCTTTCTCGAGAGTTACATACAGCACTTTTAATCTAGCAATGATGTGCCCATTTTTTTTTTTTTCCCCTTCGGCCGATTGATTCGTTGAATAGTATGTAGAATTTAAGTTGACCAAGATTTTCTTTGGTTGACTACAGCACCACGGGACGGATGAACAATGAGATGATACTCACTATAAAACTCCATAAAGGCCGACGGGAGCTGCAGATTCAGCTGATAACCCTCTAGCTGTGTCTCAATTCAGGGGCTGCAGCCTTCAAAGGCTACATTTGAAGACCGATTGCGTCAAATTGGTGTGACCAAGGCTGTCCCATTTCGAAGGCTCCTTCAAATGCAGCCAAGAAATGCAGCTTTCTTTCCCAATATTTGGAGGATGCAATAGATGAATCCTTCGTGGCCCAGTTGTAACGGTTGTTAACTAGCTAACGCTTAGCTGTTGTTAACATTACTATTAGCTAAAAGCACACAGCTTAAACAATCTTAACTCAAAAAGTTTACCTGAAAACGGTCCTCCATCATCCTGAAATATATCAAACGGCGGTGTCTCTGGCGGTGAATCATCTCCTCAAGTATTAAATAAAAAGTTTAAATATAATAATCAATCTCTGGGTCCATGATTTAGGGCTTACTTACTTACTACCTTTATCCTTCTTTCGTCAAGTTTAGCTGGTTGCTAGGTAACAGGAACGCCAATTGGTTGAGGCAAGAACAACTGGTGATGCAACCATGAAATCCTCGGCATACCAGACTGTCCCATTTCGGAGACCATTTGGTTTGGCTGATGCGGCCTTTAAAGGACGTGGCCGACGTAAACTGTGAAGGCCGCGTCCTTCAAAGGATGCTGCCCCTGAATTAAGACACAGCTTCTACCAGAGAGACACACAGCACACTGTTTTCCCATTGTCATTTAATGCATCATTATAAAAGTATTGATTCTACTACTTTGACAGCCTGATGGGTCTCACATGTTGATGTTAAGACATCCTTAATCAAAATACCTATTTTTTTGTCTTGTGACAGATTTTTTTCTATCAAAATTTGTAGGATATACAGTCTGACACCTCTGAAATTACCAACATGTCTCCTAGCAACGCAGGCCTTCAACTGTCAATCAACTGTTGCTGTGGGAAATGCCCACTCAGACTCTGTTTTCACAAATATGTCTAAAAAAACAGTTTGATCTGCACAAATGCTGTTGTGATGCTGCAGTTTACATTTCCATGTACAATAAGTGATCAGTCTCTGATTGATGGGAAATCAGCAGATTTATTGAATACATCTTCGACCAGGAGAAAAGGTCCCAAAAGAGTGAATCTTCCAGAAGTCTGAGGGTTTACAGAGAGCAGCGTGTCAGCAGGCACATGCCAATGAGCTCATCTTGACCCCTCTGCTGAAGAGCTCAAACTCAACCGGAAGAAATTTGGTTGTTACCGCTTGATTGACTCATGTTGATGTACAGTAGCTCGTCGCTCGGTTTGACCTCCACTAGATTACAATCCAGCAGATCAAAGCATCGCCTTGCTAAGAGGCCTGCCCTGTATTCATGGCCGTGTCTCGGCTGCTACCTGACTGTCAAGAGTTGGTAATTCCTAAACCAGCCCAGGAATTGTCATTCAGAGAGCGACAGCAGACCCACGCAGTGAATCCCATTAAGGCTCTTTGAGCTGTATTACTGTGATTAAAGTCAGAGAGGGGGCAGACAGACAGCAGGATGGAGCAGAAACACAGACTTCAATAATACAGATTGTCTGTCAGGAGCACTTGAAGAGAACTTGAGTGGCTGCGTCATGTCAGTGGTGATAAAGAGAAAACACAGAGTCACCACACAGAAAAATACAGGAAGTTAAGAGGATTAAGAAAAACTGACTGAGATAAATGATTAGTTGTTCTTTTTCACCACATCCTAAGTCTCTTATCAGACGTCTCTGAACCTCCTAAAGTCGATCACCAGCTCAGTTTGACATTGTCATGTTTGTTTTGCGTCATTCCTGGTGGGAAATTGATGCAGATCTTATTTTATTTTTTTGCTGAGCATTCCTGATCCTTTCAGAGAGCTGCAGCTTCCAAACTAAACACTGAAGTCCATGGGATTTTTTTTAAAGGGTAGCCAAGTCCTCAGAGCTTAGAGAGCGCCTCGCTTTGTATTCTGCCGCGTAAGTTAATTGCATTCACCTGGCATCTAAATGAGGTCCTGTTAGACGACTAGAATGAAAAGTACCTTTTATAAAGGAGCTCTGAGAGCCACAGAGCACAGAGATACTGTCCTGAAGAAATGAACCCACTCAAGTCTGGTGACCGTAAAAATCAGCAGTTGACATCCTTTCATTACATTAAGCTTCAAGTTAAAGGGTATTTTTTCCACCTGGACTCTATTTATCTGTGTTTTTGTGACAAAAAGGCTAGTGAAGAACATTCATGTACTGTATGTATGTATGAACATTCATAGATACATAAATTCACAGGTAATGAACGACACGTAACTTAAAAATGATAAATTAACTTGTTCTTTCTAGGTGTTAGCAGCTTAAATTTGATGATTTTACACTCGACTTGAGAAAGTCAAAAAAGACTTGCAGTTCGACTTGGATTTTAAAACCTTACAACTTTACATGGACTCGAGCCTTCTGATTTGAAAATACTTGATACCTTTCCTTGAGTGAATTTGACAGGAGAAAGTCATAAACATTTTTCCAATATGAGAACAGTTAAATACAAGTCAGGACAGAAACATAAAAAAAATCATTCTGCTGTGCTTCTGCTATGAAAATACTATGTCAGCACTACTTTTTTATGATGAAGTTCACTCGCACTTGTTTTAAAAAATAGATAAAATTTTTAAAAAGTAGGCATGATTTTTGTAACTTTAATATGTTATTACCCTTTAGTTAAGATAGCATTACCTTTGGTAAGGAGCGCATTATGACTTGTATAGGACTCAAAATTCAATGTTTAGGACTTTGGACTTGTAAGTCTTGACGTGGGACTTATAGAACAGTGAGCAGGCACCCCCTCTAGGAATGTGCTTCTTAATATTATGACAATAAGCAAAAATACTCATAAAAATAAATAGTGTTTTTAAATAATTAATTTCTGAACTACTTAATGATGAATTAATTTCTCAGTGGGGTTGCAGAACTCATTGATCATATGTGCGGATAGCGGAGAGGGTTCAGGTCTTGAAAATCAAACATGGAGGACCAGAGTCCTGCACGGGTCCATTTTTGAAAACCGGCACCCATACCTGTAAAGCTCGGGACCAGAACTGACCCGTTACCTGTCATTATGTCTAAGTCAAAGCTGCACCCGTTACTAAAAGACCCAGGACCCAACCTGCAGCCGTGATTAAATACACACAGGCTACAGTCACTCAAGTTAAGCTGGGTTCTCTGTTCTTGAATTCCAAATCCAGTGGAGGAGGCGTTTCTTTTACTGGCTGTGCTTAATGGCGGAATGGTGAAACATTCAATCACTGCCAGGTTAGGAAACATTTGAGCATGCTACTTTTCAATACAATTTAATTTTACTATTTTAATAATATTTTTGAACACTTTATCAAGATTTCAGACATTTCATTAACATTTTTTGGACGTTTTCAAAATATATTTCGGACATCATATCAACATTTGTTTCGGACATTTTTATAATATTTTTCAGACATTTCATCAAATTTCTTTTGGACATTTTATCAACATTTTTTTCAGATATTTTAATAATATTTTCTGGACATTTCATTAACATTTTTCACCACCATAAAACCCCAAAAGGATCCTCCTTGGGTGTCTTGAACTCCATGTAGACTGCCACCTCATCCTCGAGCTGCTAAGTTTCATGACTGGAGTCCTCCGCGTCGGTGACCAATGTGACAACGGGGTCAAAGGTTACACTTGTGTCACTGACTTTTAAAATAAAAGGAGCTGCAGCTTGATAACAGTGATTTAGATGTCAAAATATTACACATAGACTGCACATCTTTTTACTTAGTTTCATTCTGAAAAATATAAAAATATAGTTCTCACCCACTACCCACCAGCGTGTGGTTCATTTTTACGAGTTAATTTATATATAATTACATATTTTTACCATCCCGTGGGTACCCATTCCAGTGCAGGACTCTGTGCTCTTTACGGAGCCAGGTATGCTGCACCTGTTCAGAAAGTTTGAAATCTCTTTGAGGAAGAATTGAGTCGCAAAATAAGAATAAGAATAAGAATAACTTTATTCATCCCCAAGGGGAAATTCAATTATCTGTCAGCTCATCTATTATATGTCAAAGAATTATAAAGCCTGATGGCTGTTGGTATATAGGATCTTCTTTATCTCTCTGTCCTGCATCGAAGACAGAGGAGCCATCCACCACAGTTTTTTTGGTCCATCAAGGTGTTGTGGAGTGGATGATCTGGGTTGTTCATGATGGCCTCGAACATCTTCAGTGTGCATCTCTCCACCACCTCCTTCAGTGTGTCCAACCTGACTCCAATCACAGAGCCAGCTCTTTTGACTAGTTTGTCCAGCCGCCTTGCATCTTTGTGTCTGATGCTTCCTCCCCAGCAGACTGCAGCATAAAACAACACACTTGCCACCACAGACTGATAAAACATCTGCAGCATCTTACTACAGATGTCGAGAGATCTGAGCTTCCTCAAGAAAAAGAGGCGGCTCTGCCCCTTTTTGTAGAGAGCGTCTGTGTTTAGGGACCAGTCCAACTTATTATCCAGGTGTACACCTAGATACTTATAGCTTGGCACCACCTCGATGTCCACCCCACAGGTATTCACTGGCTGAAGAGGGGGCTTGGACCTGCGGAAATCTATGATCATTTCCTTGGTCTTTGAGGTGTTCAGGAGGAGACAGTTCTTGTGACTCCAGTCACTGAAGGCTTTTATCAGGTCCCTATATTCAGACTCCTGCCCATTCCTGATACACGCCACAATAGCAGTGTCGTCCGAGTATTTCTGGATGTGGCAGGACTCAGAGTTGTATTTGAAGTCTGCCGTGTACAGTGTGAACAGGAATGGAGCCAGGACAGTCCCTTGTGGAGCCCCAGTGCTGCTCATTAATGTCCCAGAAACACAGTTCCCCAACCTGACATACTGTGGCCTTCCTGTCAGGTAATCTGTGATCCAGGAGATAAAGGAAGGATCCACTGCCATCTCTGTGAGCTTGTCTTTGAGTATGTTGCGTTGGATGGTGTTGAATGCGCTTGAAAAATCAAAGAACATGATTCTCACATAAGCGCCAGGTTCCTCCAGATGAGCTAGGGCACAGTGAAGCATGTAGAGGACAGCATCATTCACTCCAATGTGTTTCTATGCAAACTGCAGGGGGTCGAGTTTGTCTTTGACCTCAAGTCTCAGTAGGCGTAGAATCAGCCGCTCCAAGGTCTTCATGATGTACGAAGTGAGGGCTACTGGTCTGAAGTCATTAAGTTCAGCTGGACATTTAATTTTTGGTACCGGTACAACACAGGAAGTCTTCCACAGTGCTGGCACCCGCCCCAACTGTAGACTGAGGTTGAAAATCTTGTGGAGAGGTTGACACAGTTAGGCAGCACAGTCTTTGAGGAGCCTTGGACACACACCATCTGGGCCAGCAGCCTTCCCAGAGCAAAGTCTTCCCAGCTCCAAACTCAACCCCATCTCTGTGACAGACAAGGGTGGAGGCACAGGTGTAAGAGGGGGGGTGGCTGCCACATTGGAGTTGTACACAAGTTGTGGAGGTGATGGAGGAGGAGGAGGAGGAGGAGGAGGAGGAGGAGGAGGAGGAGGAGGAGGCTGTCTTTTCTTGTTGTAACCAGAGATGATGTTGACTCCTCTCCACATTTCATGGATGTTGCTTTGTTGTAGATTCCTCTCCAGTTTCTTTTTGTATTCCACCTTTGCCATCTTAAGTCTCCTCTTCAACTCATGTTGCACTTGTTTGAGCCGTGCTTTGTCACCATCTCTAAAAGCTGCCTTCTTCTCATTGAGGATTGCCTTTATGTCACTGGTAATCCAAGGTTTGTTATTGTGGAAACAGCGTACAGTCTTTGTATGACTGTGTCTCTACAGAAGTTGTTGTAATCAGTAAAACAGTCAACCTGTCTATCAATGTCCATGATGGTCTCCTCTGTTTCCAGCAGCACATCCCAGTCTGTGCATTCAAAGCAGTCTCTTAGAGCCTAAGTAACCTCTGGTGTCCATTTCCTGACTGTGAGTTTAGTTGCACGCTACCTCCACACACGGGGTTTGTAACATGTCTGCAGAAGAACCAAGTTGTGATCTGACCTGCCCAGTGGTGGTAAGGCAGTGGCTCTGTAAGCTTCTTTGACATGGGCATACAGCAGATCAAGGGTTTTATTTTCTCTGGTTGGACAGTTAACAAACTGTGTAAATCCAGTCAGGTGAGAGGAGAGGGAAACATGGTTGAAGTCTCCTGATATTATCAATAGTGCCTCAGGATGTTTAGTCTGTATCTTAGCAACGAGTTAATGGAGAACTTAACATGGAACTTCAGCAGTTACCTTGGGTGGGATGTACACAAGTATTGTTATGATATGACTGAATTCTCTTTGTACATAATATGGCCTCATGCCAACTGCCAAAAGTTCAATATCTGGACAACACATCTTCTCCTTGACAGTAATATGTGCAGGACTGCACCATCTCTGGTTCACAAATAAAGCCAGGCCCCCACCTTTTTTCTTGCCACTAGCTTTAGGGTCTCTGTCCGATCGTATGAGAGTGAAGCCAGGTAGATCCACGTTGGAGTCTGAGATGTTTTGATTCAACCACGTTTCCGTAAAACACATGAGACTGCACTCACGGTATACTTTCTGAGTCTTCACCAGTATCTCCAGTTCGTCACTCTTGTTGGGCAGAGAGTTGACATTTCCCATGATGAAGGGCTTATATCTCCATTTCCAAGCCTTCACCTTTGCACCAGCACGGCAACCACAAAAACACCTCTTCATCTCGGCTGGAATAGGATGGTGTCCTCCAGACTTGCTCCGTTTCAATGGAAAAAAAAGCTCCTCTCTTGAATAAACTCTTCTCTTCACAGAAGTATCCATTAGTAGTTGAGAAAATGTAATAAAAATTCAGTAAAACTAAGTAAAATTGCAGAGCTACCAGACTTTGCTGCTACTAGTTGAAGCGCATGTTCTAGAAAGGAAACAGCTGCAGAGAGACACTTAAATATCACTGCTTGTCCCTTAAATGTGAATGCATTTGTCTTGCTGTAATATTGCCTCAGACTTTGCCCACTTATACACTCACATTGCAGTTAGGGGAGAGAAATATGAAGCTGAGCAGTGTTTCCACACATCCGGAGCTCAGGTGTATTTATATGTAGCTGCTGCAGCTTCACCTCGACCTTTAATTTGCCTCTTTAATCAGTGAAACAGCAGCAGGATGTGAGACTACACAGACAGCCTGCAGTCACTTACAGAGCAGGTTATAAAACAATGATTTCCTGCCTGAGTTTTCCCTCCATAAATATGAGTTTGCAGGCAGAACGCACCTCGCTGTGCAGCGATTAGCCCTGACTGACTGACTGACATGATTACAGGCGCAGCAGATGTAAAGCAGTGGGAGACTCCAACGGTGCCGGCGGATTATTTAACATCCTTCCACAATTTTATGTCCTGACTTGCACTAATTGTGTCGTGATAAACCGTGTCATTTAAGTTTTAGATTTTATTGACGCCTGCGGGGATTACCCAGCGAGTTAATAGTACCATAACACAATAAGAACCCACAGCACTCACCAGCTAACATTAGCCACGTCTGGCAGCACGCTCATTCTTCACGCTTTCATTGTGAAGCTTAAATATGCAGTGATTAAGTCAAGAGTGAATGTTGGTGGTGCTATTATACAGTAGGACTGACAGCAGGCACTTCCTCCATAATGGTGTCTGACGCATTAACTTCATGGTGTCGGGCAGCCAGGCATGAAGGACTCGGAACACAATAAATGATGGATGTTTTAGCCAGCTTGCACCCGTATTTATTCGCAGCATCACGCTAAAGTGGCTGCCGTTACTGTAATGACATCGTTTGGCGGAAAACTATTCCCGTAATGACGTTTTTGCTGCAAATTGGTTATTTAATGCAGTGCAAGGGAGGCCCCCACGGGCGCAGCTTTGGCTCTGAATGGACATAAATTGGCCATTATGCTGCAGAGTGCCATTACAGGGGAGTTCTTTATTAGATGAGAGTTGACATTGTGCAGAATGAATTCTGCAAATGCAAATGATGATGGTTCTCAGATGACATGAATGCTGTCTGTGTGTGACCTTTACATTACTTATTGTACCGTTGGTGATCCATGAAATGAAGTTTATTCTGCTGCTGAGCTCAGCCCTAATAATGAACAATTAAAACGGCTTTTATGTCCTGAATGGTGAACTTGTCAGGAGGTTCAGAATGAATTCAGTGTTCCCATCCAGTCGGATTAAAACAATCCTTCAGCAGATGTGTCGTGGAAGAGTTCCAGTGAGATGATATGTCACTTTATGTCCATTAATGTGCCTCAGTGTGTCCAGCAGATGGTGACTGATGCAGTTGATCGGCTTTAGCCCACAGTCGCTGTTCCACTTCATCCACTTGTTGTACATCTCTAATATATCTTGTGTATTTGATTCTTTGTCACACCCAAGAAATACATTTCTGTCAGTGTGCAAAACATTTGGGGGGACAATCATGCTGAGGAAATAAACATATTAACAGCAAACACATAAGAATGTTGTGTGCTGTTGAACATTTTAACAAATTTGCTACATGTGAAAACATGTTTTGTGCACACCTGCAGAGCTCTGCCTCAGCCTTAGCCTCAGAAGCGACCCGTCACCCGGCTAACCGTTAGCTGTTAACGTTAGCCGTTAGCGGTGTCTGTAATAACCATAGACTGTATAAAAATAAGGTAATAACTCAATAAACGGTCCGTGAATAAAATATTTTTTCCAGCGGATATCTTAGTTACAACATGAGTGAGCTAGCAAAGCAGTATTGTGTTGCTATGTGTGGTATTTATTCAGTTATGGGAAATCACAATGTCTAGAAAGCATCAGTGGCTGCAGCTGACAGGGACGGTTAGCAAAGCTAACATCAGGACGTCATCTGTTAAAAGCGTCCCGTTGTCGGATACGACATGAAACTACTCCAGTTTGCTCAATCATGTTGTAACTAAGACATCCGCTGGAAAAAATATTTTTTTTCACGTTGATGAGACGGCGTTTTGGGTGGAGCGGTCGCTATGGACGCGGAGCTTTCTGTTTCAGTAGGTACACATTTCCTGGGGACACCTGCACGTCTCGGCCACGCCCCCTCCATTGTGATTGGCTATAGCGCAGCATTGTTCAAACTCAAAGCCCCGCCCTCCCCCCTCTGTAGTCGTCTTTCACACAGGGCTGCCGACAGATTCTACAATGTAAATTGCAGAATCTGTCTTGAGAGATTAGTGCACAAGTGCCTCCATGTTCCCAGCAACAGCTGCAGCACTAACACAGACTGCATCAGCTGCCTATCATGTTCTCTGTGTTTCTCCCATCAAGTGCTCCAATCCTGCAACCAATTTGAGGACACTGGAGGCTTAGCCCGGACTTCTATAGAGGCTCCAAGGGAATTTTTTTTTTTTTTTTTTTACTTTTTAGAGAGCTTAGCTGGAGGCAAAACAATTCTTCACAGACATTAGCTAGTTTAGCAAGTTCTGTTGGCTTGTTGTAGAAAATGGAGGAAGATGAAACGAGTGGTGCATTCAGAAATACTCATTCCGAGTGTTGGAGCACACTAGCACAAATTGGACCACTCATAAATTTGGAGCGCTGTCTGAATGTACTGTTCGGTTACATCTCGGAATGGCAGAGCGCACTCTG
This sequence comes from Epinephelus moara, assembly GCF_006386435.1. Taxonomy (NCBI): domain Eukaryota; kingdom Metazoa; phylum Chordata; class Actinopteri; order Perciformes; family Serranidae; genus Epinephelus; species Epinephelus moara. The sequence continues at coordinate 37,089,671 of NC_065527.1, read as the reverse complement.
GGCGTCTGGGGAGACAGAGCAACAGAGCGCCGAGCTGAATGAATTTGTGATTAACTTAACCTTTGGTTAATTTATGTAGAAATATAATGCTCCATTTCTTCAACCAACAGGGCTTTTATTTTAGTGTAGAGTGTCAAACAGAAATTAATGTACGCACCATGTCAGGTCACTCACTCTCTGGGACCGTACGTGTTACTTGAATAAGTAAACACTGACCGACAGGAGCAGACTGGCCGACCCATATGCTCTCACTCAGTGGATGGATGATGTCACAGGAAGCTTTGTGGTTGATTACTATGCCAATCTTACAAAGGAGGACGATAATTGAATGGTTATGGTCAGTTTGTTTTGCTATGGAAGCTAACATTAGCTAATGCCCTGAAAGGTTAGCGTCACAGAGAAATCCAGTTTTCCTCTTAATACCTCCCTAATTTCTGATGAGGTGGACATGATAACCCTTCATACACATAACGTTATTCATCCCTACAACAGCAAATACTACTAACCTGATATGAAGTGTGTGCTGCACATGTGAGCATTTTTGATGATGGGGGGGTGGGGGGGAGGGGGTCATCATTGAGGACTTTGTGGCAAGGAAGGCCAGAAGGGTGAGGTTTTAGCTGCAGGTGTGTTCTTCTGATCAGTGCAGTAGTATCAAAATTTTGCTGGGGTTTGGTCCACTTGACATGCTGCTGTGTTGTGCTATGGCCTATTCAAGTGCTGGAATTTGTTATTTACGCACTGTCCATAACAATAACTATGCTAGGTAACAAACTGCGTCGGACTTGGGTTGGGTTTTGTCAGGAAAATGCGGGTCCATGTCATTGGTTCGACAGCCCATTGGTTCGACATCCCATTAGTCCGACTGTCCGCGGTGCTGAACGGCTCGCGGCGGGCGTATGGTGAGCCGCGACCGGCTTGAGGCGGAGCAGGCTCACGGCTTATGTGTTTGTCACTTTCTTTTTCATTTTAACCCACACCATGATCTTTTCCTGACCCTAACCAAGTGGTTTTTGTGCGTAAACCTAACCAGACCTTAACCACAGGGCGTCATGATGATTTCGGAACGGACTTCGGAACAATGAGTTTAATAGGGTCGGAACAATGGGATGTCGAACCAATGGGCTGTCGAACCAATGGGCAGTTCCCGAAAATGCGGCCCGAGCCGTGCTCTAGTGTGCGCCATAGGGGGTGTGTCGCCCAGGGTGCCATTTAGGCTAGAACCACCACTGTGTCTAGTGCTTTCGTCTTATCACTTTTTACCATAGTTGTCTTTGTTTTTGTTGACAGGTATTGGTGGCTGGTTTTGAGCCATGACTCCTTCTATTCTGGCTCCCAATAACACAACAAAACCACGTTTTAAGACTCCTTAAAACAACTCTGTTTTATTTCAACCAAACCGCAGTTGGTGATTGTTGGAACTGTGGAAAGACAAACCTGACACGTTTCAGAAGAAAAGACTCAGATGCAGAGAAAAAAAACCCAGGACAAAAAAATGCAGAAAGTCAAAGTTCTTTACTCAAAAATTCAAGCAGAATCCAAAGGAAGGCAATTCCAAGAGTAACACACCAAAAGTCTTCAAAGTCCAAAAAAACAGGCAAACAAAACTAGATCCACAGGGCTGGAAAGCATGAACACACTGGGAGACAATGGTAATCTGGCAGAGGGCTGGTGAAAACACATGGTATATATACATAGGTGAAGGTGATTACAAATCAGTCACAGGTGAGTGATCAAAAGGCGGGAAAAGAACAAAGACAGAAAGTAAAGCTAGACATCAACCAAAAACAACAGGATTTCAAAATAAAACAGGAAATTAACACAAACACACTAACAGCTAAAGAGAACATTACAGTTCCCCCCCCTCAAGGGACGGCTCTTGACGTCCCTGGTTGATCAGCATGGCGTTGATGAAAGTCTCTGATCAAGGTGCGATCAATAATGTCTCTAGCAGGGAACCAGGACCTCTCCTCAGGTCCATACCCCTCCCAGTCAACAAGGTATTGCAGTCCACGGCCTCTGCGGCGGACAGACAGCAGGCGTCTTACAGTGTAAACAGGTCCACCGTCAATAACTCGGGGGGGGTGGGGGGGGTCTAGAGGAGGGGACAAGGGGACTGACCTTGAAGGGCTTGATCTTGGACACATGAAAAGTTGGATGAACTCTCATAGTCCTGGGAAGTTTGAGCTGCACAGCCACTGGGTTCACAATTTTAGTGATGGGGAAAGGCCCAACAAACCTTGGTGCCAGCTTGCATGACTCCAGATGCAATGGGAGATTGTGCGTGGAAAGCCAGACTCTTTGACCCACCCTGTAACGAGGAGTGGGAGAACACTGCTTGTCTGCTGACTCCTTGTACCGGCTGGAGGTTCGGAGAAGAGCTGCTCGAGCCTTTCTCCAGGTTGTGTGGCAGCGGCGGACCAGAGCCATGGCGGAGGGCACAAGTGACTCTTTCTCAGCTTCAGGAAACAAAGGTGGTTGGTAACCATACACACACTGAAAAGGAGAGAGACCTGTAGCAGAGACAGGGAGAGAATTGTGAGCATATTCAATCCAGATCAAATACTTGCTCCAGAGGGAAGGATTTTGGGATACGGAACAGCGGAGTCCTGTCTCAAGCTCCTGATTGTAGCGTTCAGTCTGGCCATTTGACTGTGCATGGAATCCAGAGGACAGACTCGCAGTGGCTCCAATGAGTCTACAAAACTCCTTCCAAAACTGAGAAGCAAACTGGGGTCCCCGGTCTGACACCACATTCTGAGGGAGTCCATGCAACCGAAGAACATTAGATAACATGACCTCTGCCGTTTCCTTGGCAGAAGGGAGCTTAGGCAGAGGGACAAAATGAGCCATTTTAGAAAATCTGTCGACCATTGTAGGAACTACAGTGTTACCTTCTGAGGGAGGCAGTCCAGTAACAAAGTCAATAGATATGTGTGACCAGGGTCGTCGGGGAACAGGTAAAGGGTGGAGTAACCCAGCTGGCCTGTGGCGGGAGGTCTTATTTTCGGCACAGACCTGGCAGGCAGCAACATACTCCTGGGCATCCTCCTTCATTGTGGGCCACCAGAAACACTGTCTTAGAAGGCTGATGGAGCGTGCAACCCCTGCATGACAGCTGAGGTTGGAAGAGTGCCCCCACTGCAGAACCTTAGGGCGGAGATTGGGCATGACAAACAGTCGATTCTCAGGACAGGCTTCAGGAATCTCCTTTCCTTCCGATGCCCGCCTGACCTCTTCGGCTATGCCCCATGTTACTGCTCCAACCACACAGGAGGGTGGAAGAATGGTCTCAGGAGTCCTTGGAGACTCTTCACACTCAAACTGACGGGACAGGGCGTCTGGCTTTAGGTTCCTGGAGCCGGGGCGATAAGAGAGGGTGAAATCAAACCGATTAAAAAAAAGGGCCCACCTGGCTTGACGCGAGTTCAGTCGTTTAGCTGTCCTGATGTACTCCAGATTCTTGTGATCCATCCACACAAGAAACGGCTGCTCTGCCCCTTCTAGCCAATGCCTCCACTCCTCCAAGGCCAACTTGACAGCTAATAGTTCCCGATTTCCTACATCGTAGTTTCGCTCTGAGGGAGAAAGTTTTCTGGAAAAGAAAGCACAGGGATGAACCTTTCTGTCCTTGGAAGAGCGCTGAGAGAGGACAGCTCCCACTCCCACACCCGATGCATCAACCTCAATGATGAACTGCAATCTTGGATCTGGTAGGGTGAGGATTGGGGCAGAAGAAAACCGCTGTTTGAGGGTTTTAAAGGCCTCTTCGGCCTCAGAGCTCCATGCAAACCTTGTTCCTGGGGACGTGAGAGAATGTAAAGGGGCTGCGACAGAGCTATAGTTCCTAATAAAACGTCTATAGAAATTGGCAAACCCCAAAAATCTTTGCAGCTGTTTTCTGTCAGTAGGGACAGGCCAATCCGTGACAGCACTAACCTTATCTGGGTCCATCTTGAAACTGCCTGGTGCCACAATAAAACCCAGAAATGAAACAGAGCGCTGATGAAAGTCACACTTCTCTGCTTTGACGAAAAGTTGATTCTCCAACAGCCGCTGAAGAACCTGACGGACATGTTGCACATGCTCCTCCTCAGACTTGGAAAAAATCAATATATCATCAAGGTAGACATAAACAAATTTGTTTAACATGTCCCTTAAGACATCATTAACCAAGGCCTGAAAAACTGCAGGGGCATTGGTGAGGCCAAAGGGAAGGACAAGATATTCATAATGACCACTAGGTGTGTTAAAGGCCGTCTTCCATTCATCCCCCTCTTATATACGAACTAGATGATAAGCGTTTCTTAAATCCAGTTTAGTGAAAATGGAGGCCCCTTGCAGTTGTTCGAAAGCAGAAGACATAAGTGGAAGAGGGTACCTGTTCTTTACTGTGACCTCGTTGAGACCTCTGTAGTCAATGCATGGGCATAGTGACTTGTCCTTTTTACCCACAAAGAAGAAACCTGCTCCAGCAGGTGAGGAGGAGGGACGGATGATTCCTGCAGCCAGGGAACTCTGAATGTACTCATCCATGGCCTGTCTCTCTGGGGCAGACAGGGAGTAGAGGCGACCTTTAGGTGGAGAGGCTCCAGGCAGGAGGTCAATGGCGCAGTCATATGGCCGATGGGGAGGCAAGGAGGTGGCTCGGGACTTGTTAAACACTTCCTTAAGATCCAGGTAGACAGAAGGGACACGAGAGAGATCTGGAAAACATCTGGAGACAGAGTTCTTGGAACAGGGACTGGGTGAGGCAGACATGAGACAAGATGAGTGGCAAAATTCACTCCAACCCAAAATAACCCCAGTGGACCAGTCAATATGTGGATTATGTCTCTTTAACCACGGGTGACCCAAAACAAGAGGAAACTCAGGGGAGTCAATTATTAAAAATGAAATCATCTCTGAATGGTTACCTGACATGGTCAGACTTAAGGCAGGGGTACGTTGAGTGATGTAGCAAAGAAGCCGGCCATCCAGTGCAGTGGTCTCCCAAGGACAAGGCAGAGATTCTAAGGCCAGACCTAGCTTCTTTGCCAACCCACTGTCCATAAAATTTTCATCTGCTCCTGAATCAACAAACACAGCCAGCTCCAGGGAACACCTGGAAAGAGTCAATCGAGCATTAGATCTTGGTCTGGAGGGATTTTGTGAAGTAGAAGTTTGACTCACCAATAACCCTCGTCCTATTGATGAGCTTGATCTTTTACTGGACATGCAGCGAGGAAGTGGCCCAGCAGTCCACAATAAAGGCATCTTCCCTCCTTCCGGCGACGCTGGCGTTCCTCTGGGGTTAGACGGGTGCGTCCAATCTGCATGGGCTCCTCACGTCCACAAGAGGATGCTGTTGTGTTGTTCTGTGGAGTCAAGGGAATAAAGGAGGAGGAAGAATCTGTAGACAAAGCTGGTCTTTACAAGTGGCTTGATGGTCTGCGGGCTCCGCGGGTCCTCTCCATTCTTCTCTCCTGAAGTCTGTTGTCAATCTTTATAGCCAGGGCAACTAAAGAATCAAAATCAGGGGGCAAATCCAGTGGTGCTAGATGGTCCTTAATGTCCTCAGATAAACTGTGCAAAAAAGTGTCTCTGAGAGAGTTCTCATCCCACTCACTCTCTGCTGCTAGGGTGCGGAAGCGGATAGCATGGTCTGACACTCTGTTGCTTCCTTGTCGCAGGGTCAGCAGCCCTTGAGCTGCCTCTCTGCCTGGAGTGCGGTGGTCAAATACCTTGCAAAGGGCCTCAGAAAAACTCTTAACAGTTTGACATGACATGGATTGCTTATCCCACTCAGCTGTAGCCCACTCACGAGCTCTTCCTGTGAGGTGGGTTATGATGAAGGCTACATGAGAACTTTCAGTTGGGTATGAGTGAGGTTGCAGTTCAAAAGTCATAGAACAAAGTGACAAAAAGGAGCGGCAGGTTGAGCTATCTCCATCATACCTCTCAATGTTTGGAAGGCGAGGCTCGGGCCGATATGAAGCTTGACTCTCAGGAACACATGGTACAGGAGAAGGCTGAGGGGATGGTAAAGGTGTTGGAGGTTTCAGGAGAGTTAACATCTGTTGCAGTTGATTGGTTAAATCCTGAATCTGGTTGGTCATTGCAGTTTGAAAAGTATCTTGCCTTGCATGCAGTTCTTGTACACCTCCACAAAGAGAAGATAATTGCTGCTCATGTTCATGAAGCCTTTTACCTTGAGCATGGAGAGCTGAACGAAGAGTGTCTTCCTCTGCTGAGTCTGTCATGGCCAGATTACACTGACATGTTTCAGAAGAAAAGACTCAGATGCAGAGAAAAAAAAAACCAGGACAAAAAAAATGCAGAAAGTCAAAGTTCTTTACTCAAAAATTCAAGCAGAATCCAAAGGAAGGCAATTCCAAGAGTAACATACCAAAAGTCTTCAAAGTCCAAAAAAACAGGCAAACAAAACTAGATCAACTGGGCTGGAAAGCATGAACACACTGGGAGACAATGGTAATCTGGCAGAGGGCTGGTGAAAACACATGGT
>NC_065527.1:37069362-37082862 GCF_006386435.1 Epinephelus moara | reverse complement strand
TTAAAAACAACAAAGAACCAAAACAGAAAACAAAAAAGAAAAGAGAAAACCCAACCCTCCCACCCCACATAGAGATACATAAGTATACACACACACACACACACACACACTAGCTATCACTAAAGAGACATGGCCGAGCACCGAGACCCGAGGCAAGGAAAAAGCCACCTCTGGGGGCCATCCACACTGAGAGGGCCCACGGACCACGGCCACAGGGAGCGCCGCCGTAGAGACCACCCTGACCCGGGCAGACAGGAGGCTCCACAACGAGGTGCAGTGCCCTTCAGCCACCAAGGTCAGAGCTGTCCACGGGATGGCACCCCCATCGGTAGACCAGGAACAACTCTCAGTGTGGTAGGCCCCCATGAGGAAACACTGGAGCTAAAAACTGAGGGACTAAAACAGTAGGATAGGATTAAAGGTATAAAATGAACCAAATAAACAAAAAGCTATTTAGCTCATAATATTAAGTTAATAGCTAGGTAAGAATGATCTAAAACAGAGACTGGATCTGATGTCATTGATTTTACTTCTGAAGTGGTCTGCAAAGTCCTCACAAAGGGCATTGGTTGTTGTCTTAGGCGATCTGTTAAAATTACTGTTTGTTAAAAAATCGATTGTGGAGAAGAGGAATTTGGGATTGTTTTCATTGTCAGAGATTAGTTCCAATTAGATTAGATCCAATTCATTAAATTCAAGTTTTGAATTTACTGGATTTTTTAAATTCATTTCACTTAAAGTCATCAAGAATCAATATTTTTACTTACCCCTAGTCACAATGCTGAATCTCACCTGTGAGGCTCCTGTCTCTCCTCTATCTCCTCCTGTCTCTCTTCCATTTCCTTCTGTCTCTCTTCCTGCCTCTCCTCCTCCATCTCCTCCAGTCTCTCTCCTACTTGTCATCCGACAAAAAATATATTGATGCAAGACGTGAACAGTGGGACAATTTGAGGTGTAATAGTCATAGATTTTGATTGTTGTAGCCTGAGGAAAACATACTGTATGTTTTACAATTGTGTAATTCATTAAACAACATCTGAATATATATAGGCTAAAGAACAGCCATAATGTCAACACAAGTTAGTCAGCTTCATCATGTTAAACATAAATAAAATAAATCACCAAAAATGTAAATGCTCCAAAATCATTATAATACAACCGTGTGCAAAATGTTGCACTTACACCCAATATCTATTACATAAATATGACTCAGTGTTCTTACTGGGTGTTTTTACTGGGAGCAGTGGATCTCTATTCTCCTAAGTCTCTCCTTCACACACCATGGATGCTGAAGACTGTCACTGAAGGAGCTATTATTTACACTTTATTTATTCAGACTGTTTCTATCATGTCATCTTACTACAAACATTAATTTGAACTGTGTCATCACTACATGACATCTATGATTGTTGATGGAGCATGTGAAGTGGAATTTCATGTTCTCTGGCATGTAATATTGATCTAATAGTTGCCGACTTAGCTCAGCTAGTATTAGCTCGTTAGCATCTCATTATCTAGCAAAGAGTTGCCAAGGAACGCCATTCAGTTAGCCTAACATCAACAGGTGTTGGCAGAAAATACGATTTTTTTAGCTTATTTACTGAACCAACCGACTCACATCTGTTTTCTTCCTTTTCATCCAGTTTATCAACGACTGTTGTTGGTGCTGGGCCTGCTGGCGTTTCATTTTTCAGCTGCGAAATCTGCACGTGTTTGTTTGTAGAATGCGAATTTGAAATGTACGCTGTGCGCGTGACATATCAGGACCATAGACAGTCACAGATCACTGGGGCGCGTTCACACTCGGCACTCCGGTGTGGAGCGCTAACGGTGACGTGCATGTATGTATTTGCACACCCACAAAGTCAGTGGAGAGAGCGGCGCTGGGGAGGACCAATCACACTTTGCCAAAATAACGGTAGAGCCAATCGATGAGCAATACAAGGTTAGAGGCGGGACGTATGGTAAACACCAACGATTGTTAACCCTTTGTGTACCATATTGAGCGGACGCCGACAGCCAGTGTTTATATTGGTAGGGACAATACAGAAGGGGCTGAATATTGGTAGTAACGTGTCCCTACTGTTCCTACCCAATCATATGCCTATGCTCATGCATGAAGGACAAAGTCAGAGTGATTAGGTCGTTAATCTCCATCACTCTGTCTGTGGTCTGCTGCTGTTGGACATGGAGCCGCTCCTCCACAGCAGTCACAGGGTTTGTGTTGCCTGCAGGGACTGCAGTTGCAGGGCAACTGTGACACACATCACATTGGACACAACAGCTTCTTGTGTTTTTAATGACATTTACAGGATACCTGACAGCTCCAATGCTGTTTAATCGAAGTGTTAAGCATCATATCGTTCAACAGCAACAGTCTGCATGACATTTAAATTAAGTGTATGCACCATTCCAAATCACACACGTCCTCTTCCAGACATTTGTAATGGACTTCCCTCAGTGACTAAACTCCATTTTCTCCTGGATTAAAAGCAAATTGAAACCAAAAACAACCAAAATTCGAAGCTCCTGAAATCATGTTTATTTAACTCAAAGAAGAAGAACAACTACCGAAAATTCTGAAAATAGTGTGGTCCAGGAGCTCCTTACCCTCCAAGCAGAGGATGAGATCAGCCACCATTAAACAGGGACCGTAAATGATTGTTATTGACATGTTACGTTATTGTTTTTTTTTTTTAAAGCGCTGCCAACGTTTATGCTATATGTCACACTACAGGCCGACGCTGTCACGCCTATCACGTCTCTTTTGCTTCTGTGATGCTGCCATCGTTTGGTTTTGTGTGAAAATGTGAAGGAGCCATAAAGAGGGGACTTTTTAGCGGCTCTGTAGTATCGTCTCTGTGTAAAACCAGCTAGAGTCTGTCTGCTATGTACAGTGGCTTTATCAGAAAATGCTGAGACTGAAAGGAGATGTGCCACAAAACTAGGAGCTATATGTGACTAAAAAATTGCGGATGAAGCCACAGTTCTCCAGAACTACCAAAGATCGTTTTCAATTCTTATTGCAATAATTGATATTAATAGAATATTGATAAGTCAGAAAAACCTCTGAGATAAGTACATTTCTGTAAAGACAAAACAGAGGCGAACACCAAAGTGATCAAAATGAGCTGTCACTGGGTACGTCCCAAGTCTCTTATTTTATACTGCTAACTCCTAACTCCTTACTTGAACCGGAAGTCGTTCGAGCTCCGCCATCTTTAAGGCCGTCTCATGTCTCTTATTCCTGCCAGTAAGGAGTTAGCGTTAGGCGTTAGGAGGGATCTGTTAGGTGCGATGAGTAAGGTAACACGAGAGGTTCCTAACAGGAAGTATTTTTCAGCTTGAGGCTCTGACGTATAAATACCCGCCCCCTACGTCTGGCTCATTTGAACGAGATGGCGGAGAAACAGTGCAAGTGTACCCGTTACATGCATTCTTTGCAATGAAACGCTGTAATTCACATGCCTACGTGACTACAAAGAGTAACATTAATGATATTTCGTGCAAGACTGTCATGTTGTAATTAAGTTTATTTCATTCACAACCCGTTGTTCAGCGGACTTTCAGTGATGTGTGGCTGTTAAATGTGCAGCTGCTCGAGTGATATAACACCACGCACACACACACACACACACATTTGCCCATCATTAATTGTCCTGCATGTCATGTGAGTAGAATAATGTTTAATAGGCTGTAGGTAATATTAATTATTAATATTAATTATTATTATTACTTTCATTAATGTTGTTGTAAGCTACTTACCATCTGTCCTGCATCTCTCTGTCTCTCTCTCTGTGTCTCTCTCTGCATCTCTCTCTCTCTCTCTCTCTCTCTCTGTCTCATTGTGTCATACGGATTACTGTTAATTTATCATGTTGATCTGTTCTGTACGACATCTATTGCACGTCTGTCCGTCCTGGAAGGGGGATCCCTCCTCAGTTGCGTTAAAGGGTTTTTTTGGGGAGTTTTTCCTGATCAGCTGTGAGGGTCCTAAGGACAGAGGGATGTCGTATGCTGTAAAGCCCTGTGAGGCAAACTGTGATTTGTGATGTTGGGCTTTATAAATAAAATTGAATTGATTGAGGCAGACTGACAGGTCTGATGTCTTATTCACTCAGCAGCTGACTTGTTGAATGATGGCGAGTGGATTTAATAGTGATAATAATGATGATGATGATGATAATAATAATGATAATGATGCTCATCACAGTGACAGTGGTAGGGCTACAGACCGTTCTTTAATTGCGACAAACTTCGGCAAATGACTCAGTAACAATGGTAATACATGCAAAAGTGTGTGACCAAAGTCATGACGGCCGGGGGGTGGGGGGGTTACGGCTTTGATCAGCGAATAGCCTATAATGTGACTTGGGATGTACGCCAAACGCTGGCTCCGTTATGCAGCAGATCCAGCTGTCGCGCCGTCATCAGAAAAGGACATCGCTTTACGTGACGCTTCAGAGTAATGCCGTCTCATGTCTCTAATCAGCAATCCTCGCTCCTCACTCCTAACTCCTGACTCCCTAAATGTTTTCCTAAGTGGGAGGGACTCAACAGTTAGGTAAGGTGGCTAGGTTAGGTGGTTAGCAGTAATTTTAAGGGACTTGGGACATACCCACTGTTTACTAGGGCTGTCCCCTAATAGTCAACCAGAGAGGTCAGTAGTCAGCAAGATTTCATTGGTCGCTTAGTTGCAGAAAATAATAAAAAGTAAAACAAACATGAAACTCTGTAGGGAGCTGCACCTTGTCAAAAAATCAAAACCTATATAACTGGACCATGTGGGAATTTAATTTGGAAGGATAGACACAGGAAGAGGCCACGCACAGCAGTCAGACAGGAGTCACGTTACAAACCAACCACAGCTGACAGATATCTTTCCCTTCTTCCGTAAATATTCAGTCTGATAAACAGAAAAGTTGATCATTTTAGTGCAGGGCTACCCAGAGCTTAACATATGTCCCACGGACAATAGGTCTACACACTTGTAAACAGCGCCTGGAAGAAGATCAGCTCGGCACTCAGGATTTCAGGTAAATATGCTGCCTTTTAAGGTTTTTTAGCAACCTCAGATGCAACCTACCACCGTGCTCTTGAAAGCTGGCACAGAAAAGCCACAAGAGTAGCGCCCAGTGGCCGACCTCACGTATTCCAGGCACTTAAAGACGCGGCATGTGTACGACCCCTAATTTCCAGGGCTGGTACCTGTGGTTATTACACAGGCTAGTTGATAACATGTCGGACAGCAAATCCAAAGTGTGGGATTATTCTGAGAAGGTGAAGGATGAACCCAATATGTAAACTCATCTTCATTCATCGACTACAAACATGATGTATCATCCGAAACATGGGAGTAGCTACATGCCCATTAGCCACTTAGCACAATTATTACTGCTTTTCCGACAGTGTAATTAACAGGTGGCTCGCTCAGTGTGTGATGTGCACTTGTTGATAGAATATAGGCCTATATTAATGAAGATTCATTAGTATGATTTTGTATTTCTCTGTAATGTTGCACAGTGTTAACAATGTTACTATTCTTTCTCACACCTTCAACTCAAACCATTGTGTCACCCCACCTAAATTAATATCATAAATATACTAGTGACTAGTCGTCTAATGGCCCAAAATGATGACTATTGGTTGACTAGGAAAATTCTTAGTCAGTGGCAGCCCTATTGTTTATTGACCTGAGCAGCTGTAATTACTGTAGTTGTGCTCACACAGTTTTCTGCGCAATGAGATATTATGAGCAACATTTCAAGGGTTCGACATAACAGATGGCCCGGGGCTAGTAAAAGTTTATGCCAAGCAAGTTGATGGGCCAGTCGGACTAGTGAAGGTAAATCAGAGTCTGCAATGTAAGTGATCCATCATTTTTAAGACATGTGACTGGTGACTGGTGATAACCTAGATGAGACGTGTATCATCACTATGCAACAACTCTCTGTATTTCCATTCTGGTTTGCAGCTTTTCAGGCTTATTTTGTGGCTGAATATAATTTGTAGCTTCTTTAATGAATGAGGATAGTGATAGTGAGACATTGGCTACAGTTGCATTTGTAGTAGTGACGAAACAAAACCAGCATCAGATGGACTGTATTCATTCATCAATACGCCACAGTAATATAAATAACCAGCGCCAATTAATCAGTCAATGAGAATGTGTGTGTGTGGGCGGGGCAAAAGCACATATAACGAGCAGCAGCAGCGACCCAATATCCGACACTGGCACACCGTGAGGACAGAAACAGAGGGCTTGGTGGGGACGGAGCACCTGCACAGCAAGCCAACATGTCGTCTGCGGTCATTTTGATTTGACCAGTGGACTTCTCTACAAGCTTTTTAGCTGTTTAAACAGGTGACGTGCTTTAAAACCAGCCGCCGGCGATTAGACCAGCTGAGTTGCAGGTGACTCCATCAGCCGGCTTGAGTTGAGCTCAGACTGCTGCAACTTTTCTCTGCAACATTCTAAAATGGTTCAGTCCTGTCACAAATCTTTGGTCTAAACTGAGCATATCTGTCCTATTCCCATAAAGCTGTTATCTTAAGAACACCCTGAGAAATTTCTTCAAACTTGGCACAAATGTTTACTTTGACTCAGTGATGAACTGATAAAAATTTTGCATACAAAATTGCATTCATCCATCTCATTTTTGTGAATGTGATATCTCAAGAACCCCTTGAGGGAATTTCCTCAAATTTGGCACAAACGTCCACTTGAACTCAAGAATGAACTGGTTAGAATGTGGTGGTTGAAGGTCAAAGGTCACTGTGACACTAAGTATGACTAAATTTCACACAATTGTTGAACAGGATAAAATGATGAAGCAATGACATTTTATATCCAAAAGATCAAAGGTCAGCTCCACTGTGACATCATCATTCTGCATAAAACACTTTTCTGGCCTTTACTCAATGTCATATCTCAGGAACAGAAGGGGAGACATTTGGTCAGCTACTGAATTGGTGACTCTGATCTTGACACTGTGCTGATTGTATAGATTCTCTGTGTGTGAAGCATCCATGTTTTCACAGACATGGATGGAAACTGTCAGAGAAACTTGACTGGTGCGCTGAGGCACACAACCACGGGGTGGTAATTCTAGTTTGGTGTTTTGGTTAATGTTCCATGTGAGTGAATTAAGATGTTTAAATTACTTTTTGATGGTTATGGCTTCACCTGAAATTTGTATGGAAAGTCAATGATGAGTTTGTTGAGCAGGAAGTTTATGTGTTCAGAGACCTCAGCCATCACTTCGACACCACAGTGTCATCATAACAAACAGAAGCAGACCTCTAAAGATAAAATGAAACTTGGTTTGTCTTTAACAGCAGCAGGTTGTCTGTTGATGTGATCGATCGGTCGGACTCTGCAGCACAGGAACATGTTCACCAACATATCTCTGTGGTAGAAATGAACGAGGTCAATGTCAGCTCTCCACTCTCCAGAAGAGACCATCTTCTAATTACAGTGTATGTGTATCAGAGAGACAAAGAGAGTGTGATTATACTGTACGAGTGTTTCTGATGTGCTTCCACGCACAAGAACAAAAACAAGTCTGTGCGTGTGTGTGTGTGTGTGTGTGTGTGTGTGTGTGCGTGCGTGCGTGCGTGTGCGTGTGTGTGTTTGTTATCAAGTAACTGTGCATGTGATTGTGTGTACCAATTGCCTGGTGAGAGGTTTTCTGAGTGTATGAGTGTGTCTTTTTGTGTTATTGTGTGTGTGCCTGTGTGTGTGTGTGTGTGTGTGTGTGTGTGTGTGTGTGTGTGTGTTCATCAGCGAGCAGGCAAAAGAGCCGTTGTAGCGTGTTAAAGTGTTTTTTAATGAGCTGGAGCTCTTACAAATGGACTGAGTGTGTTGTGTGGCTCATGCTGAACAGGCGGGGATATGAGGGGTTAGGAAGCAGCCAAAAGCAGTTGCGTTGATGCTAATTATCTTCATCTTCTCCTGGCGCCGAGCAAAATGAGGCGAAGAATAAAAGCAGCTTCTCTGGATGAAATTCAGCCGGCCGTTGTTTACCAGCTTCCAGCCTGTGTCCAATGATGATGGTGATCATTCAGGGGGATTTAAATGATCTCATATATTCTTCATGGTGAAGATATAAATAACAGAGCAGAGAGTGAACACAGGGAGGAGTCACTTTATTAGGTATGTGTGTAAAACCACCTGGGTGTGAACCCCTCTCTGTTTTTGATCTCTCCCTTCTCTGATCATTCATTTTTTATTCCCGGTGGAGATATGTGTTATCCCTGCTTCTGCTCACACTAAATAAATTAAATGCATCTCATATTCGCACCTGTAGATTATGCAAGTTGATAAGCAACTATAATTTATTTTTTAAAGTTTATGGATCTGAGTTGCAAGTAGATTGGACTCTTATATGCTACAGTGGTGATACTGACTGTGCTTCACATATGGAATAATACAAAAATCTGATGACGTCATATTGTGAGGAGACTCAGCGTGTTCCAACTGAGTTTGGACTGTTCTTGGTAGGTATCGCTGTCAGCTTGCAAGACCTGAAAGGTTCTTTTGGACATGTAAGTAATAAGTAGAACCAGCATCAGGCTGACATCAAATAACCACAGAACATCATGTGTGTATACACATGTATGTATCAAACATGTATTTCTGATACATTATTCAACACAGTTTCTTCTGCACATCAGCGGGCGTGTTTTGAGACAGACACATTTCAGACATTTCACACAGCTTCACCAAAAACTGCAAATCACTTAAAACTTCTTGCTCCTCTTATAATTTGCCCAGGACATTCCATTTCTGCCAGTCTTTCACCAGGTGTCTCCATTAAACACCAGGTAACCGTAGTAACGGCTGCAGGCAACATCGTTTTTTTTAGACTAAAATGTCACCTGGAGCTGCACAGCTTTAAGTTTAGCCTAACACAGGTAGCCTAGCCTAGCATTTTGTACAGATTATCAGTACTAGATGATTATTGCATTTCCTGCTAACTGCTAACAATCTGATGTGACACGTTGCCTCCACACCTCCAGCTGATTTTAGGAGACTGGCCTGATTGCTTTCAGTGCTGTGTGTGTGTGTGTGTGTGTGTGTGTGTGTGTGTGTGTGTGTGTGTGTGTGTGTGTGTGTGAGGGCTGTGTGTGTGTGTGTGTATGAACATTTTTTCACAAGCTAGGACCACGCAACAACAATGTGTCGTTTAAATGTTTATTGTAATTCAGGAGGTGTAGTTGTTGAGGAATGGTGAATGGATGTAAGTGGGGGTGGAGGTAGAAGAGGGATGTCTTCTGTTAGGTTGGTCTGGGAGGATGAACTTGAGATCAGGCGGAGGGAGACTCAGTGTGGGGGTTCCATCTCAGGCATTTTCCTACCCGAGCTGATTACAGGCCCCCCAGACAGTACCTAGACAGAGACATGGGAGAGGTATGCACCAGATTGAATTCGGAGAGATGATGGAAGAAGGGAAGAGAGGATGACGGAATGTTGGTAGGGACGAGGTAGGAGGGGTGATGCATGAAGGGAAGGGAAAGGGAGGGTGGGTTAAGAAATCTGAGACAAACGTAGCAGGATGGGTTGACCAGGTATAAGTAGACTTGACAGGTTATCAGGGGTGTGGTTGAGGCGTGGCCGTGCTCCCAAACCTAAGTTAACAAATTAACTTAATTTCACTGAGGAATGGTGAATGGATGTAAGTGGGAGGTGGAGGTAGAAGAGGGATGTCTTCTGTTAGGTTGGTCTGGGAGGATGAACTTGAGATTGGGCGGAGGGAGACTCAGTGTGGGGGTTCCGTCTCAGGCATTTTCCTACCCGAGCTGATTACAGGCCCCCAAAAGAATCAAAGTTAAAGTAAACTGAGTTGAGCATGGGCTTGATGGAGATCGTTGAGATTGTTGCGGATGTAGGAGCAATATGCCTGAGATGACCAGTGGCTGAGGACCTGGATTGTTTGATCTGAGATGCCCAGTCTGGCAGCTGTGGACGCAGTGCCAATGTAAAAGAATGGCTTGAGTAGTGTTCTTAGGATATGCCTGAAATGCGGAGGACTTTGTGAAAATGTTTCTCGAACCAGAATCGAGTGGCCATTTTTCCTGCTCCGGTGAGAAAGAGAGGGGGTTGAGGTGATGCATTGGCTGAATACCTAGAACTGATGTATTTGTCAGTGGCTTGTATGGGCTGAGATAGGAGTTGAGGTGGAATGGTGGTGGACGACCAGATTTTTTGATTGGGATGAGCATGGGTGATGAAATTGCATTTGGACATGACGTCCAGAGAGCAAAATGGCAACAGGTAAGTGGCGTGATATGCCTTGAAGCAATTCCAGCCGGTTAAGTAGGCGGAGAGAGTGCTTTGGGCGAGGCTGTTAAGGATGGCTTCTGTGAAACGTTAGAGAGGTTTCTTAGCTGAGTAGCTAGTTGAATGTCGTGGCTGAAAACGGTGAGACTGGTGTAGGGTGGAGATCCGATCCTGGGGCCAAGTGTCTGAATTTCTGGAATGAGAAATGAGACGGTGAATCAGCAATGTTGTCATGCTAACCAGGAATGTGGGCTGCCCTGAGAATGAACTGGTGTTGAGCTGAGATTAATGTGAGTCTGCGCATGAACTGCATGATGGCTGGGGAACGAGATCGCCCTTTGTTAAGGATCTCTACGGCTGCAGTGTCTTCCTAGACCATTTATGCCCCCAAAGAATGGCAGCTATGATGATGGGATATAGCTCATGAAGCGCGGATGAGGGAGAGTGGGACTCTGAGTCAAGGGCTTTGATCTCTGCGGGCCATGTGGAATTGAACCATTTCCCTCCGTAGTAACGACCGAGGCCTGTGGAAGGAGCTACATCCATGTAAAGTTGAATGATGAAATCATTATAGAAGAAATGCCATTCCAGGAAGAAAGGAAATGTTGCCACAAATGCATTTCCATTTTGCATGCATCATCCACAACAACTTTATCATGGAGAGATGGGATGGCTGTGGCTTTAATTAAAAGATTGGACAGGAGCTGGCATTTTGTGCATCTGTCAACCAGAAGATAGTTTGACAGAAGCAGAGTGATGTGCTGTACTTTCTCTGTGGACAAAGATGCCTGAAAGGAAATGGAGTCCAGTTTGATGCCTAGGAATCTGATGGAAGTGCTAAGCCTTGAGGATTGCTCTTCTGTGTACATGTACACCAAGTTCAGAGAAAGCTTGTGTAAGGGTAGTGAGCCTGTGGTGAGGAGGTGAGGATGGAGGAGTGACAATGAGGAAATTGTCGAGAAGATGAAGAATGTAAGGGAATCTGTAATTAATTGGTCAGGATCCGGCACAGGGCTTTTGAAAGTGAGTCAAAAATACTGAGGCATTGTGTGTGGAAGAGCGGTGTGAGCGTGATGGTGGAACACTGACTGTGCATGCTGTGGCAGGGTGGGAGGGGGCTCCACATAGCTCGAAAGAGAGAGATGGGTGAGGGATGAGTGTCAAAGGTCGAATAGATGAAGGAATGAAGGGTTGAGGGATGAAGGGTTGAGAGTCGAATGGATGAGGGATGAAGGGATGAGGGATGAAGGGTTGAGGGATGAAGGGATGAGTGTCAAGGGTCGAATGGATGAGGGCGCTGATGAGGCGTGTGTGGAAGAGGAACATGAGCGCGATGGTGGAACACTGACTGAGCATGCTGTGGCAGTGTGGGAGGGGGCTCCACATAGCTCGCAAGAGAAAGATGGTTGAGGGATGAAGGGATGAGGGTCTAGGGCCGTGTTATTGTATGTGGCTGAAGAAAGGGTAGAGGAAGGGATGATGGGATGAAAGGATGCAGGGCTCCCCCTGACCAAATTGGGGCCCTAAGCGAAATTTTATTTGGAGGCCCCCATCCCAGATGTATCATAGGTACAAAATGACCTTACAACAACTTGCCATTTAACTTGACAACCTTTACTGGCAATAACAAATGTACTGTAGATACAGTAGTTTGGCTGTACGAGTCAAATAAAATAAAAAATTCAACCTGAAATAAATAAATAAATATTAAATAAAAATAACTTCAAACAAACTGAAATAAATAAATAAACAAATCTGAGTCACAAATAGCCATCAATTACTCATCAAAAGAAGTAACTTCCACCACCTCAATCCCCCACCCTTGATTAAACACTGAAAATAAAATAAAAGAGGGAGACAGGTTTTTCCTATTTAATCTTATTTTGTTATATTTCTCCCTCTCCCCTCTCTGGGAGCATCCGACCTCCCGGCCCCGCACATACCCCCGAGGCTCGGGTCTCCCCCACCGTGGAGCCCGCCCACCCTCCCATCCCCGCACATACTTTTGGACGACATGTCGACAACTCTTCACCTGCTGCAGCTCTGCAAGTGTCTGCCAGCGCACCCCTCTTATTGTTCAGATGTCGAGTGCTGTCAATCATTGCAGCGACATATGGGCGGTCAGGTCTCTTTTCTCCTTCCTCGAGCTGATTCTACTCGCGCCTCACGGTAGCGCATGTGCGCATCCATTGCGCATATGCGCAAATGCGTCCCCTCGCGCAAAATGTGGCCCCTCATGGAAGATGAGACCCTACGCACAGCGCGTGTTCTGTGTTTAGGGAGGGGCGGCCCTGAAAGGATGTATGTGTATGGGGATTTTGTGAACCTGCGATGAGAAATTGATTATTTGAGAAAAGTCAGACACAGAGAGAGCAGGCACAGGGGGTAATACGACCTGGCCCCCACTAGGGGGGGCTGATGATGCAGGTTGTGGCCCTGAAGGCGGCTGGAGCCTGATGACGTCATTTGAGACGTCATTGGCGGTGATTGGCTCTGGTGCGGCAGCCGAAAGTACAGTAGGCTCGGAGATTGTTGCTGCCGGAGTTCTGATTGAAGCTGTGTAGAGTTTTAACAAAGTTGATTTATTGTAGTTGCAGTGGATGGGAATGCCTTTTCCCTTCAGGAATCGTTGAAGGGGGGGGACAGGCTCTGTTTGTGGACGTGGAGACGGCCGCATTGAGGAGGAGTGCGTGCTGCGAGTGCGCCGTGGTGGATGGCCGGGGGCTGCGCCCGAGGAAGATTGCTGGTGTTGCCGGCGTTGGTGCCGGCTCCTTTGTTTGTGTGGGTTGCTATGCTCGGCACTCGTGGAAGGAGGAAAGGAGCCCGGAGATCGATCGGGAGTTGGAGAGCTCTTGTTTGGCGACACTGGCTGGAGGGGCCGGCTTGACCTCGGCACAGTTATCACTGAGCGTGGGCGGCTCTGCTGAGACGCTTGGCTGTGGTCTGCTTATTCTGTCATGGCTGGAGGATAATCTGTTTCGAACAGATCATCAAACAAATCGTCCGCTGAATCAGGTGGGTTCCACTACTGTTTTGTAGCTGCTGTCCGCCGTCTGTGGGCTTCATTCCATTTCAGATTGCCATCCGTCTGCCGTAACTGAATCCAAATGCCACTAATAAATAAATAAATAAGAAGATAAGAAGTTGCCCCTGGCAACCCGGCCACCCTCCACTCCACCAGGGGAGAGTGGACCCCAAGCCAGCGCCACAGAACCAGC